>NC_136499.1:22844187-22849187 GCF_053919585.1 Euprymna scolopes | reverse complement strand
CAATATATTTGCTGAAAAGCGAAATATTTGTTTATTCATAGCTGAACATTTTGCTAATTGCATTTCATTTTCTCTGATGATATGAGCCATTATTGAAAATCCATGGATTGGATTAAGGAAATAAATATAGTTCTTCTCCATATATTCCTTGTTTCAAATAATAAATAAATAACTTGAATATATTTTTATGTATATTTTAATCTACAAAATTTAACTTTATGTATATATACGTATATATATATATATATATATATATATATATATATATATATATATATATATATGTATAGTAATCTATATATGTATATATACATATATGTATATATATATGTATAGAGCTCAAGGATTGGTATGGGCGTGTGTTAAAAGCACACAGATGCTCTAGAGTCATTTATTGTTGCTGAGACTTAGACAGTGGCACTCGTGTCGTACAAGCGCTTGCCACTTTAATACAATGTTTAATACAGATGTTACTTGAGATCTATCTTTTATCCCTTATCTTTTTCTATCTTATCTTTATCTGTCGTTCATTTCTATTGCAATTTCTATGGCGGTGGAGTTGTGGCAACGTGTACAAACTTGACCAGTTGGAGGTACACAGTCACAAATCTGCACAGAGGCGACAGGAATCCTATCTTAACATCGTTGTTGTGCCTTCACATGACAGAGGCCAACTCCGGTGGGGGTTCCTGTGACTGAGCAGCCCTATTCCGGGAGAGCACTGCTCACCCAGTGTCTTGGGAAAGTGCTAAAAAAACGTGCTCTAAAAATTATGTCATACTATCACTGATTAGTTTCCTGCGGCTAACGGTGGCTCATGTAAGTAAGAAGAAAACAAAAATGTATCTCCAAAAAGGAGTAAAATTCAGTTTATGCTTCTTGATAAAGGGTCATCCAACTGTCCAGAGCGCAGAACAGCACTTGTCACTGCAGAGCTACGGAGACTTGATATAGATATTGCTGCTCTGTCAGAGACCCGTCTCTCAGGAGAAGATCAAATGACAGAGGTATCATCAGGATACACTCTCTTCTGGATTGATAAATCAGAGAGTATCGGTAGAATTGGTGGAGTCGGTTTTGTGATTAAAATATCCTTGGTTGATACTATGGAATTTCCTTCCAGTATCTGTGACCGCATCATGAAACTTTGTGTTCCTCTCTCACACAATAGATTCATCACTATTCTTTCGGTCTATGCAGTAACCCTTCAAGCAAGTGAGGATGACATTTTGTGTTTCTATGAATCTCTGCGCTCCGTTGTTGTATCTACACTAATTAATAAAAAACTTGTTATTCTTGGAGATTTCAATGCCTGTGTTAGGAAAGACTATAAGACCTGGAGTGCTCTTGGCCGCTATGGTATCGGTACCATGAATGCTAATAGCCTTAAGCTACTAGAACTGTGTTCAGAATTTAATCTTGCTATCTGTTACACTTTTTTTTGCCGTAAACTGAAGCACAAAGCTACTTGGATACATCCACGTTCAAAGCATGGTCACCTAATTGACTTCATCATAACTCGAAAACGCGACCTTCGAGATGCATCTACTGTTGGTGTCATGCACAGTGCTGGATGTGACACTGATCATAAGTTGGTGAGAGGAAAGTTTAATTTACGAATCCATAAGAACGTTTATCATGGTGGCATTAAGGTACCTAGCCGTATTGATGTCACCAAATTAAAGTTGTTGAGGTTCAAAAGTGTATGGTGGAAAAGCTTGATAATCTTGCATTTGATGGTACATGGGTGAATTTCAAGACTCAGGTTTATTCTGCTGGTGCTGAAGTCCTTGGCTTCAAGAGGACTGGTTTGACGACAACAATCTTGAAATTAATCAGTTGCTGATGAATAAACAAACAATTTACGAATCTTTACTTCGTGAAGATCATTCTGATCATACAACTAATTTGCAACAATACAAAGAGGTCAAAGCCACATTGTAACGTGAACTAAAAAAAAATGAAAAACCAATGGTGGATGATTATAACGGAGCAGATCCAAAAGGTGTTTGACACAAAAAATTTTAAGGAATTTTATGGACTCCTGTGCCAAGTATTTGGTCCTCCTACCTCTTCAATATCTCCCCTGATGTCGAAAGATGGTTCTGTTGTCATTAAGGATCCAGAAAATATCTTGAAAAGATGGCAAGAGCACTTTACTGATGTGTTTCACACTCCCTCAGTAGTAGATGCTGATACAATTGATAGCCTACCACAATGTGATATCATATTCAGAATGTGATATCATATTCGTTTGCCTAGTGTGGTTGAAGTGCAGTTGGCTATCATACAAGTCAGCGGTAGCAAGGCACCTGGTTTGGATGGTGTTCCGGTGGAACTTCTTAAGATTTGAGGTGTGAATATTGCTAATGCTATCTTTGGTTTTGCTGAGGAAATCTAGAAAGGTGCTCCTGTTCCACAGGATTGGATTGATGGTGTGATGGTGACTTTGTTTAAAGAAAAGGGACAGAAGAATGTTAGTAACTACTACTGTGGGATTATGCCTTTGGAAGCTGCTAAGAAAGTTCTCACACAACTTCTTTTAAACAGGTTACTGGAGGATGTTTGTCTTAATGCTATTCCAGAGTGACAAAGTGACTTTAGGTCTGGCAGAGGAACTATGGATATGATTTTTTCAGCCTGGCAAGTCCAGGAGAAATGCATTGAACACCAGATACCACTGTATCAAGTGTTTGTGGATCTAACCAAAGCATTTGACACCGTCAACAGGGATGCTCTCTGGTTGATCTTAGAGAAAGTATTGTGTCCTCCAACCTTTGTTAGAATATTCAAGGAACTGCAGAGGGACATGAAAGATGTAGTCTTGTTTAATGGAAAATTGTCTGATGAAATCCCAGTTGACAATGGTGTCAAACAAGGTGATATTTCTGCCTCTACTCTTTTCTCTCTGTTTTTTTTTTTTGCTGTTCTACTTGCTCATGCGTTTCAAGGTGGCAATAGGGGGTCATGTTAAAGTTTCGAACCACAGGTCACATTTTTAATCTTTTCTCTATATATTTTGCTGCTCTACTTGCTCATGCATTTCGGGATTGTGATAGAGGTGTCATGTTAAAGTTTTGAACCTCAGGTTGCATTTTTAATCTTAGAAGATTTAATGCCAGAACCAAGCTGCATCATGTCTTGGTCAAGGAGTTACTGTATGCAGACAATGCTGGTTTTGTCGCATGCTGAAACTGATTTGCAGCATATAATGGATAGCTTTGCTGCACTGCCTTTGGTCTGAGGATCTGTCTGTCTAAAAATAAGGTGATGTTCACTCCTGCACTGGGCCAATCATACGTGGAGCCAAACATCATGGTCTGTGGTGCTAGACTAGGAGTAGTTGATTCATTTGTCTACCTTGGTAGTTCTCTGTCGAGGGATGGCCATCTCGACTGAAATCTACAGACAAATTCAGAAGGCATCTGTAGCTTTTGGAAGGTTGGAGAAGAGAGTGTGGTCTGATCGTGGCATCACAGACAGGACTAAGATCTGCGTTTAAAAGATATGTGTGCTAACCACACTGTTGTATTCATCGGAGACATGGACATTGCATCAAAGGCACATTAAATGGCTTGAACAATTTCACCAAAAATGCTTGAGACGTATCTTAAATATCAAGTGGTAAGCACAAGTACCCGATACTGAAATCCTTGTGAGAGCATGTTGCTCTAGTGTTGAGACCCTTGTAATCAGATCTCACATGAGTTGGGTGGGCCACTTGGTTCAAAACAAATTTTTTACGGGGAGCTGGAAAATGGTGAGCGCCCTCAACACAAGCCTAGGAAGAGGTTCAGGGACTCTACAAAGAATAATTTGAAAGTCTTACAAATCGACATCGATACATGTGAAGAACTTACTCTGCAAAGGCCGAAGTGGCAAAAGCTTGTACGTGAACGTTGTGATGCTCTAGAGAAAAGAAAGCAGGCCCACAGCAATCTGAAGCAAGTGATTCACAAAGGTTTAATTGACGGTTTAACCATGACACACAGAGCTGGGAATGCGACACTTGTGAATGAGTGCTTTTGTCAAAAACTGGCTACGTCAACCACATTAAGTCACATAAAGCTCCTGTTCAGGTCAACTTTGCACCTATTATTCCGAACCAAACGATTTGTTTAATATGCAGCAAAGTTTGCAAGTCTACTGCTGGTTTCAGAAGACAAGTGATTGTTCATAGGAATACCCTTCAACCTCCAGAGGAAGTCAACTCGATGGAATTTGCTCAATTTGTATGTCACATCTGCTTCAAGATGTGCTAATCTGCGACGGGAGTGTAGAGTCATCTGAGATGGCATGCACGACGAGATTGGGAGAACTCAATGTGACGGCGATCATCTGGAAAGATGCAGCAATCATCATATATATGCATATACATGTATATATATATGTATATATATGCATATATATATATATGTGTATATATGTATGTATGTATGTATGTATATATGCATATATATATGTATATATATATGTATATATATGTTACTATGTATATGTATGTATATATATGTATGTATATATGTATGTATGTATATATATGTATTAGGTCATGTCATATGCTACTGGTATCATGTAACCCAGTACTACCTTCCTCATGGTCGGGTCACCGATGACTAAACTGGTTCCCCACCAGACTTGTTTGGTGAGGAGGGTGGTTAGTCTCCCTGAAGGATTAAAAACAAGACCTTCTATAGGGCGAATGAACCCTTTTTGGGGATCAACAGCCAACTAGCACTTTGTGTGTTTGCGTGTATGTATGTGTGTGTTGGGGTGGAGAGGGCTCCTGTAAGCCGTGGTGAAGGCAACCTTTCTAGGGGAAGCAAATCTCTGATTTAAAAAACCATAAAGCGGGAGACCAGTACCCGCATTAAGCTGGTCTGCATTTTAACTTGTTGCTGGCTATCTTGCTCTTGCTTGTTGCTGAATCTCAACATTTTTAACTGAGAGAGAGATTAGCTGTCGTACAAAGCTCTGTAACATCATCTGTGCATAGATAT
>NC_136499.1:22831687-22839187 GCF_053919585.1 Euprymna scolopes | reverse complement strand
ACATACATATATATATATATATATATATATATATATATATATATATATATATATATATATATATATATACTAGTAGGGAGACCTGTTGCCTGGGATTGAATTATGATCAACGAATGTTACACACTTCCATATTTTTATTGTCATCGAAATCTGTGAAATCACCCATTTTTCAATCAAATCGATTGATTGCCTTCTCTAGTTGAGGACCCATCGCAGTGCACTGGGAGGAAGCTTCATATGCCTCCCTGCAGTGACTTAATTCACAATACATTGTAGTATACATTGCACTGTAGAGAACGTACTGTTGATTTTCTAAAATTATTTTTATGTATAATGGCTGGAATTAAAGTTTAAAATGAAAACGTCAAGTATCATGGTTCGGTTGTACTTTAAACAAGAAACATTCATTTCGAACGTAGCCCTGTCTTATCAAAGAACAAACTGTTGATTTTATATGCTGAGCCTTTCGGCTTGTGTAGGAAGTAATAAAACTTCTCAAATGCACTTGTGATGTTAGGTTGTATCAGGTGTTAACGGATTTCTTCTGTGGAAGATAAACTTTATTAAGTCGCCTGACAAGAACTTATTGTCTTGACCGACCATATGTCCGAAACATTAGCATATCCAGTATCGCGACCAAGTAATTTTGTCTATATCAATAAAAATATATGTTGCTCTTTTTTATTGAACACTCTTAATAACCTTGTTAAATTCATGAGTTTTTCTCTTGAATACCTATATATATATATATATATATATATATATATATATATATATGAGTTTTTCTCTTGAATACCTATATACTTCGTATATATATATATATATATATATATATATATATATATATATATATATATATATATAGTAGTAATTTATAAAAATATATATATATATAATTTATAAATTACTAACTAGCTCTACCTACGTATTGAGCACTTTTGAAGTAAATAAATAAATGAAGTAAGTTTACGCATAAATCTATACTTTCGTATATTAATTTTATGTGAGTAAATGAAGTAGTTATATATATATATATATATATATATATATATATATATATATATATATATATATATTCAAGCAAATATTATTAAATACAACGGAGACATTTTTTCTTATAATTCTTTTTTTCAATTTTTCAATTTTTCGTATTGTCTTTTTTGTTTCAAAATCAAAAATATTAATAAAGGATCCATACATGTTGCTGTTACGAGCGCTTTCGATTCGTCCATGAATCATCATCAGGTGTTAAAAATACAGGATTGCGAAAATGAGGATTAAAAATGAAAACTAAAATATATATATTCAGTGATGAGTTAAAACAAAAGTCGATTAAGAATAAAAGTCGATTAAAAATTCGAGTGTTAAAACCAGCAAGTTCGTAGACACAATGTACGAAGTCCGTCCAACACGGACTACGCAAGACATTTCAGAACGTTACTGCTTTTTTGAAATGCAATGTCATTTATATTAGGTTGAAGAGTTCTAATGTACGACGCTTCAAGAATCTTTAATTTTTTTACATTATTTTCCCGTTGTATAATTTTTGTGTTGTCAACGAGGACCTTTCTAACATTGGAGGGGGGACAGCTATGTTCTTTTTTTAAATGTTTGTAAATCGCGCTTGTGTCGTTAAGGTGCATAGTTATCCGCCGGGACAACGTTGTTGTTGTATGCCCAATGTATGTATTATTTTTGGAGTTACATTCTCCAATAGAGCATTTAAATTTATACACTACATTGGTTTGGTCCAACGTTTTTATCACCGGTGAAGAGTTGTTTTTAACCACAAGGTTTTGTGTTCGAAATTTCCTATAATAGATAATAAATTAAATTTTAAAATTACTATCAACAGGCGTCAAGTATCTTCGTATAATATTTTTTATTGCATTTTCTTCGATTCTGAAATTAGGCGTCATTTGATTTTGGTAAAATATATTAATGGGGTTTGCATTGCGGTGTTGGCTAACGTTATTATTCTGGTTATCGGAAGATTGTAGCATTTTTTTTATTTGTTCATCAACAATGTAATTGGGGAAATGATTATTGATGAGTACTTGTTTAAAAAATAGCCATAATAAAAAATTTACTAAATCGCGCAAAAATGATATCCTCCACAAAAAAAGCATTGCTAATTGAAATAAAAAACATTAAACAAGTACTCGCAAATAGTTTTCAATCAAAACAAGCAACAATATTTTTAAATGAAAACAGACTACAATATTTTTTTTAAAATCAGAACGACGGTTTTTAAATCTATTTCTGTTTATATATATATATATATATATATATATATATATATATATATATATATATATATATATATATATATATATATATATATATATATATAGCTTAATGTAAAAGGAAAAGAGAAAGATCAATTCCACAAAAGGAGACTTATCCGGATAATGCCAAGCTTATGGTATTATTACCATACATTAACATGGGTACTAATTAGAGGTAACCATTTCGGTGGGTTCCCACTTCGGGGCGCCTCCGATAACAGGGAGAAATGGAGCGCTGAAATAGAAAGAAATACTGGTAAAAGAAGACATTGTCTTCTTATAAAAATGAGGACGTGTAACGCGACTTTGTTATGAATTCATGAGGTTTTATATAGCCAATATATATGTGTGTTTTCCCGAAACTCGGGTTACGAAGAAAGACAGTGCATTTTGTAAAGTCTGTATTAATGTTCAATGCTCCTCTTGGCTACCTAACGGGAGCTGAGGAGTGAAGCGTGTGTTCTGTCTCTAGTCGCCGTGGAAGTAAGGACGTTTCCTTCACTCGAATGTCCCACGTAAACCATTCTCGCTTTTCATTTGGTTGGAACCTCTGATGACGTATAAGAAGAAAGGAAGGAAAAGAGAAAAGAGTAGGGAGAAAGAGAGAAGTAAGGTGAGAATACAGCCTAGTCTCGTAGTAGTAGCAGCTCGCTACAAACGTTCTAATAAATGGAACACACACTTTTTTTGTCACGTCAGTTCGTAATGCTGTTAAATGTTTCTCTTTTCTGTTGGTAAGGTGTATACAATTTTTGCCAATGTATTTTCATAATGTGAAAGCTAAACGTGTAATCTATGATAAGCGCCGTAGAAATTCGCGAAAAATTGAAAAGGAGAAATCTAAATGCTAGTGGCAGCATTGTCAACGGGAGTGGCCAAAAGGTGGGTGTTCACTATAGTTATAATTCCAAATTTAAGCCTGTAAGCGCTGATAAATGTTCCGTCTGCCTGCTTCCCACCGGACTACAACTTAGATGTCTTCAAGTCCAATGTTAACAAATTCCTAATGAACCGCCCCCTTAAGTAAACACTTCATCAAATCTCCACACTAACGTAATGTACTTGCAATAACCCTTATCCCTGAGTGGCTTTCGGGCCTTGATAAGTGGTGATCACTGTGTAAAAAAAAAAATAAAAAATAAAAAAAAATAATCGCCTGAAAAATTTACGAATAAGTGAAAAATTAAAAAATAAATTGTAGGTGCAACATTATTTAGGTCTATCAATTCTTTTTTCTTTTTAAGTTTTTTAAATCTGAAAGTTATGCCTGTAATCGATGATAATCACCGGAAAATAAAGTACGAAAAACTGAAAAGATAAAATCTACAGATTAAGGTCAGCATTGCTCAGGTCTGCCAAACCATGTTAGGGTGTACCTGAACAATTGGAATCCCCTCATTACCAAAGTTTACCTTGTCGTCTTTTTCAACTGTTTATGCGGATTATTATTGATTCGGCCCTCGGATACCAGGAAAGGCTGTACATTTAAAGATTTGGAAAGGTGTTACATATAGGGGTTTCATTGAGAGAGTCTTATTATACGCGCAGTCTTAGAAGAGTCTTATTATAAGTGATGCTGTATCTTAGTGAGTGTTCTTGTCTTATTATAGAGAGGGGTGTTGAAAGACTCAGAGATAGAGAGAGAGAGAGAGAGAGAGAGAGAGAGAGATGTTGTTGTAAGAGACTTAGAGAGATTGTTCATGTTAGGAGAGATTCTTATATATTAAATGTTCATTCCTTAGATGTGTAGAATGGAAGAAGAAGCTCTTTGAGTGAGGGCATAGTGTTCACTGTTCAGACATTGTGTAGACATGAGATTCGAGACGTGTATGTAAAGACAATTTTATAACACAAATATATAATACAATTTTCACTTTACCTTTTCGTAAGAATCATAAGACAAGACGAGCTTTACAAAACACGTGATGGTTTATTTCGTCACGACCGGCCGTTGTTGTTTCCATCATCAAGAATTCAAAGTTTCACATTTTTTTCTTGAAGTGACGTCTCGCTTCCTAGACGACTGACTCTCTCCGAGTTTCTTCACTGACTGTCTTCTTCTAACTAAAGTTTTTCTCTATCCCTAGAACTTTCTATTTTCCGTGACGTCATACACATGTTAAAACATGTGCCTTCTTTCACGTGTTCTGGACATACGTGTCCAAAACTTTTCCTATTTCTCAGTAACCTATTTTTCCAATATGTTAAAAACATTATCTTATAAGCTGCATTCTTTCAATTTAAAATTTCATAACAAACTTGACAGCTCACATTCTTTTCTTAAAATATTTTATCTATATTCTAAACAAGTTTGTTTTACATTTTTAAATTCTCACACGTAATCTATTTCTAAACCTAAATTACGAGGTTCGAATTCCGTCTGTTGCTATTTCATTTTCATTTTAACTAATCTCTCTATTTTTATACTTACATGAAAAGGGGACAGCCCTTATCATGTAACAAAGGGGGTTTCCGTTTCATGTTATAGCAAATATGAAAAAAAAAAAAAACAAAAAAAAAACTATATATTTAAAGATTTGGAAGGGGAAATTTTTTGTGTCAATGTTTTTTTTTATAATAAGGTAGTTTAGTGTCCAAGCGATGATAAGCTGCAGAATTATTTAAAAAAAGCTGAAAAGGTAAAAATATGTAAGGGGTGCCAATTGTTAGGGTACACTCATGTTTGTATTACGGAATGTGCTGTATCAAAAAAAAAAAAAAAATATTAAGAAAGAAAACAAACGTCAGTAGTGCAAAATGTTTACCATGGGATAAAAACATGAGCGAAAGTTTTAAATCGAGAGAAGCTGTTTTGTTGTGTTTTTTACAATGATGACGACGACAATGATGAGGTGTTGCAGTGGATAGTGTTTTTCAAGGGTTCTAAAAGAAAGCATAATGTTAAAACTTGTGAAATACAGTATGTAAACTGGAGTAAAACAAACAAAGGGAACGAAATACCAGTCAGTATTACGAAGTGTGTTCAATGGTAAAAAAAACTCAATCGCAAGAGCTGTGTAATTTTTTGTTGTTGTTTTGATGACGACGTCGACGGCGAAGAAGATTCTTATAGTGGATAGCGTGTTTTAAACTTTGCAAAAGAAAGCAAGTAAACTGATTATTGAACGTTTGTTTAATGATATACTCTCTCTTGTATTTTTCGATTTTACATGACTGAAATGACCTATGCATTAAATGAACTTGATGCCGGGCGAAATAATATGTATATATATATATATATATATATATATATATATATATATATATATATATATATATATATATAATACTTGTTTATTGTTATATAAATATGCTCACATCCCGCTGCTACAAATAGCCACTTGTTTCAATCAAACAACAGATATCATCAAGCAGCGACTTGACTATTCAAAAGTTCAATGAATAAACCTTGAACTTTTGAATAGTCAAGTCGCTGCCTGATGATATCTGTTGTTTGATTGAAACAAGTGGCTATTTGTAGCAGCGGGATGTGAGCATGTTTATATAACAATAAACAAGTATTATCAGCTCTTTTTATTGAGCACTATCTAACAACCTCGTTGAATTCATTACTTTTGAATATAAAAAAACCCGAGTATATATATATATATATATATATATATATATATATATATATATATATATATATATATATATATATATATATATATATATATATATATTTAAAGTGATGGTTGTGTAGTTCCAACGAGAGAAAAAATGTATATTTAAAAGAGTGTAGCCATCAACAATTGTGGGTTTTTTTAAAGGTTTTCATCATATTTTTATTTTAAAATATTTTTATAACGCGTTTCGAGCTTAGGGTGTGCTCTCTTCAGATATTTTCGTAAAAAGTTTTTCTTTAAAATGGGAGTTTGTGGATATGCCTCCGCTGATATTAAATATGTTTTTCATAGTGGTGCGATGCGTGTGTTCAGTGTTTAGACGTTCTGTCTCCAACTGTAAGTGTTTCACTGTGACCGGTCAAAGTTAGTTTCAAAGAGTGTTTTTTAGTCCATATGGTGAAGGTTTTTATGGCTTCTTTAGGGTTCTTTTTTAAAGACTTTCTTTCCCCATGTATCGCATACACTCACACACAATCCCATACGCATACATATATATTCATGTACATGTACACATGCACACGCACACAGGCACACACACACATACACACACGTACATATATAGAAATATATGTAGGAGCATACATATATACACATATACATACCCACCTACACACCCACACACGTACTCGCATACATCCACCGCTAACAATTATTTTTATTTTTTTATTTTTTATTTTATATATATATATATATATATATATATACACTTTTTTTTCCCCTACCAAAACACGCATGTATATATGCGCTTAATCATTCAGACATATGTACACGCACCCACACACACACACAAGTAAGATGGAGAATAATAGGTAGAAGATATATATATACACACATACATGCACATACACACATATATGTACACACATATATGTGTGTGCACATACACTCACAAGCATCCACATACTATGTAGGCACATACACATACACACACACATGCACACACACAGACATATGCAGGGGCTCACACATACGCGTATATCCATATTCACACGAACACATTTACCCACTCATACATGTGCATACATATGTATATATACATACATACACACACATACATACGGATGTGTATACACCCATCCACCCATATATATATATATATATGGGCACATGCACTCACAATCCCACACACACATACATATTCATACATCCCACCTTATGTATATATTGGTTGAAGTTTCCTTTCCAATCCATGCACATATGCATACATGGATTCGGTCACCCAAACATAAGTGCACGTATACATACAAACAAGATGTAGCATAGATAACAGATGATATATAATTATACACACACGCATACACAATCATATGTGTACACCCACGCACATACACATATACACACGCACACACGCGCGCACACACACATACATACGTTTAATTTCTAGTTGTTTGTTTAGTTAAGAGAAATGGTACTGTACTGGGTATGGGCGCACGCACCCGCGAAAGTGTGCGTGTGCCTTATTGTGCTTTTTTGTTGTTTCGTGTGTGAGGGTGCACACCTACCCAAGCATGCATGCGTGTAAGTGTATTTTGTGTTTTGCCTATTTATGTGTATAATTATGGAGAGACGTTTAAGGCGGGGTTAAA
>NC_136499.1:22816687-22826687 GCF_053919585.1 Euprymna scolopes | reverse complement strand
AGCTTTCTACTCTAATAGTTTCTTCCCTCAAACATCTTGACTTTGGAATTCCCTTCCTGCTACTTGCTTCCCTGACTGTACTGATATGCAGAAGTTTAAATATAACGTAAACCAACATCTTGTTAATCTTTCTTAGGCATGGTCCCAAATAGTAGCCTGCTTACATCCAAGTGGCGATGTGCCTTGTTTGGGGGTGAACGTAAGTAAAAAAAAAAAAAAAGAACTGCCTCCCTAACTCCTGAATGTGTTTACATTCTACCCTAGTTCCTTCTTTCATCTTTATTTCTACCTCTCCCTGTCAGCTCAATAGGGAGAGGTTCCTCCTCCCTTCAAAGCTTATCTTCATATTAAATTAACGTATTTCAAAAACAGATCACTTGCCAATCTTTTTTGGTAGCTGATTAATCTTTAATGTTTACTCATCTCAATTCTCATATCTGCCTTGTTTTTAGTTACAAAATCACATGTCTCGTTATCTGCTATTCTGACCGGATGAAGCTCACTCGTTTCATCAACTAAATTCTTTGTACAACTGAGATTAATGTACTTGCTCATATTGGTAACAAACATATTGTGATGCCAGCAAGAACACAAACACAGATGAAAAGGTTTTATAAAAAACAACTTGTGTTTGGAGGAAAAGATAGGAAAGAAATAAAGAAAAGTTTCTTGCAAACAGTTGGCGTTTGCGTGGACTTATTTGAAAGATGTATCCTTTGAACAGTTTTGTATTTCCTGTGTCATTTCGGCTGGTTGAAGAAATAGAGCCTCGTCTTCTGTGCTTCACCTGTTGCTTTTTATCCTCACATGTTTTTCTCTGTTTAAAAGATGGAGAACATGTGTAGCAGAAACAAATGGGATTTTTTTCTTCCTCGAATCAACGTCTCTCCCCTGTGCTATTCGGCCACATCTTGACCAGTCAGGGGTACGGCGCATTGATACTTCCTATCCCCAACGGAAATCGGCCAGCATCCGGTTTAAAGAAGAACAACTTATTCTTACGCAGAGAGACACCAATCGGAACGGACCTCCTTTTCTTCTCTCTCTCTCTCTCTCTCTCTCTCTCTCTCTCTCTCTCTCTCTCCACCTCGGTGTTATCTCTACGGTATCGACGATTCCACAGGAATAACTACCGCGATAATACCAGGTGTCGGAGTCCAGCTTTCTACAAGGAAAATACCACATTCTCTTCAATAAACCTTTTCTGTGACCTTTTATGAAGTTGTTGCGTTTGTCATTTCAGAAGCTTGGATTGAATTATTTATTTTATTAGGGTGTGCCCTAAAAGCATTACAAACCCTAAACATGTTTCCTCTGGGGATCACCACAGGCAAAAGAACAAGAGACTGAAAAAAAAAAAAAATTAAAAAAAAAAAATAAAAATAAAATGCTCACATGAAAATTTAAAATAGTAGTCTGTGATTGGTAGGTTTCATCCAATCACAGGGCTCCCAGTTAGCAACTCCATAATAATCCAATAGTAATAATTTCTTTTTTTACGCTACTTCTTTCAGCTGACAGTTATCTCCTTTGCCTAGTAAAATGGCTCTTAATCTCAAATTACTAACTGCAATCACATTGTATATCTCATGGAAGATGAGTTGAATGTTTTCATATTGCTGCACTTACGACTCCTTATTTTTAAATGGAAGGATTTTTATGTTTTTGTCCGTATCTCTTAGAAGGATTAATTTTGAGAGAACAACATTTTTACAGCATTTTTTTTTTCTTTCGAATTAAGTTCATACAAGAGTGCTCAATACCAAAATAAAGCAAAATATACTTTTATTTGTTTTACATAAGCATTTATATGTCGCTACACATTCATGGGCCTGTTTCGGTCAGCCTTAATATGGACTCTACTTTTCTATAAGCAATATCGCCTGAAGAGTTCTTTGGTTACTTGTAATTGGCTGACAGAAACATGCTCATGAATGTGTAGCTACATATAAATGCTTAAGTAAAACAAATAAAAAGCATATATATATATATATATATATATATATATATATATATATATATATATATATATATATATATATGTTGTGAGTTGCATTTCAGTGAAAAGAGAAAAGGAACTAGAACTAATATTTGAAGGAGGACATGAACACGCGTGTGACGGATATAAAGAGAAGTATATTTCTTTATTATTGGGACAGGAAGAGGAAGTGGTGAATAAAAAGGGATTATGGGATTTCAACGTAAAAGGGAGATAATCATAAAAGGGTCCGTGATAAGAGTTATCGTACTTACTTTCAACACCCGCCCCCTGCTCTCAGCATATTATTTTTTATTTTTTTATAAAAACAAAGATATGTGAGAGGAGATTAGTGTCAGTTTAGAGTCCGAATAAAAATTTTTTGAACTTGTCCAGCTTTGTCTGTGTTGAAGGTTTTGTCATGATGTCGGCGATCATGTCTGCTGTGGGACAGTAAATTATTTGTATTTTGTTATTATTCAGAGCTTCTCTGATAAAATGGTACTTAATGCTGATGTGTTTACATCTCTGCCAATGAAGGGGTCCTTAGAAAGCGCTATAGTGCATTGACTGTTTCCTCCGAATGTTTTGAATAGTTCTTAGTGTGGATCCATTTCCTTGAAATATAGCCCCTCTTGGGTGGCTTTTGCCAGCACTACACACTCAACCTCGCACGTGAATAGAGTGACCGTAGGTTGCCTTTTTGACTTCCAGGAAATAGGCGGCCCATTCTGGGTTAAACTAAAGTAATATCCGGATGTACTGCATCTGTCTCGTTGATCAGACATCCAATTGGCATCACTGTATGCGATTAGATGGATTGGGTGATTTGTTTTCGCGTAGTGCAGTTGGTCTCACGTCATACCCTTTACATATCTCAGTACGTGTTTAGCTGCCACACAATGCTTTTCTCGTGGCTTCGACAAATATTGTGGCAATTTCCTGACAATATAGCATAGGTCTGGTCAGATGCAGATCATCAGGTAAATTAGACTCCCGACGACCTCGTTGTATTTTCTGGGGTCAAACATGTCATCTTTGCATGGGGTCGTCCTAGATTTGCATTCGGACATATCAAACCTTTCCAGTATTTTTGTTGCGTATTTTTCTTGGTTCATCTGGATATAACCTTTGGTTATATTGAAGTTTATTCCAAAGAAATAGGGCAGCTTTCCAAGGTCTTTCATTTTAAATTCCAATGTTAACGGCTGTTTGGTGTCATTTAGTGAGTTGATGTTATCGACAGCAATGATTAAAGCATTGACCCACGAGACTATGATAATTTTTTTCTTTGCCATTGTGTCGCATATAGATGCCATGGTCCATCTGATTCTTGGTAAATCCGTGTCTGCTGAAGGAGCTGTGCAGGGTTTGATTCCAGTTTCGGCCTGATTGTTTTAGGCCATACAGGGATTTGTTCAGTAAACAGACTAGATTCTCGTCTGTTTCCCCTTTTGTCTCGAATCCCTCCGGTTGTTCTATGTAAATTTTGTGGTCAGTTGGAGCATGGAGATACGCCGTTTTTATGTCCATTTGATGTACTATTATATTGTATTGGACAGCTATTTGCATTAATATGCGGACTGATGAGATATCGGCCGTTAGAGAAAAAGTTTCAGTGTAGTCTACTCCCTTAGTTTGGTTGTACCCTTTTACAACGAACCTGGCCTTGTATTTAGGGGACCCATCAGCGTTTTGTTTGATTTTATACACCCATCTACTGCTTACTGTCGTTCTGCCTTTGAGTAAGGGTGCTATATGGTATACATTATTTTCCTTTAAGGAGTCAATTTCTTCCAGCATCACTTGGATCCAGTGGTGTATCGCTGGGGAAGTCATAGCTTCTCTGTAAGTGCAGGATATGCCATGTGTGGCCTTGTAGCAGTAGTCAGTGCGATTAATGCGTGGCCGCTCCCATCCTGGACTACCGTCACATAGTCTTCTAGGTAGTTGGGCATTTTGTGTTCGCACATTGGGTATCTTTGTGTACAGCTAGTTTCTACTATAGACTCGGTTTGTTTGTTGATATTGGACCATTCAGGGTTTTCCTTTGACTTTAAATTTTTTATTAAGTTTGCGTCATCATTGCTTGATGAGTGAATTTGTGTTTGAGTGTGTTGATCGTTGCTGATATTAGTGAATTTTACCAGTCTGTGTTTACACACCTTCCCGTTTTCTGGGTGGTAGATAAGATATGCCGAGCTGTTTCTGTCGTATCCGATGAAGATTTCCCTCTGACACCTTGAGTCTAGCTTCCTTTTTATGTTGGAGTAGGCATAGCAAGGCGAACCGAAAATGTGCATCATTGATAAGCCTGGTTTTCTCTAGGTTGTCTTGTAGTAGGGTGTCTGTTTTAGACGGTTATTGAAGCATCTGTTTCGTATAATTACAGATGCATAACTGCATAGCTCCACAGTGTTTACAGTAAGCTGCTTTCTATTATAAGGCATCTTGCCATTTCGAATAGAGTTTGCCAGCTTCTTTCGGCCATTCCATTATGATGAGGCGAGTATGGTGCTGAGGTCTCATATTTTATGTTGTTACGGTGGAGTAGTTTTCTGAAGTCGTTTGACTTGAACTCCGAACCATTATCTGACCTCAGTATTTTTATTTTGCCATATGGGGAAATATCTCTGAGAATTGTTCAGTGGCAAGTGTGGTGTCACTTTTGTTTTTAATAAAATATACAAATATGCCATCTAAAAAAATGTTTTAATAAAATATACAAATACGCCATCTCCTTCACAACGACTTTTCTGGTGCCGTATTTTATTAAAAACAAAAGTGACACCACACTTGCCACTGAAAAATTTCTCAGAGATATTTCCCCATATGGCAAAATAAAAATACTGAGGTCAGATAAAAGTCGTCAGTGAAGGAGATGGCATATTTGTTTCCATTTAAATCTGCTGGTTCTATGGGGCCGGCTAGGTCTGAATGTACTAAATGCAGAATATTTGTCACTGTTTTGTCGGGAGATTTATTTCTTTTCTAGGGAAATTTTCCTTGGATGCAGACGTTGCAGATTTTGTTGTTTGCAGTCTTATTTTTTATTTTCATCCCTTCGACCACATCCAGTAGCTTTGTTATGTCGTCATAATTGCAATGGCCGAGTATTTTATGCCACGTGTGGATATCATGGCATTGATGACAACTGTCTTCTGCATTTCCTTCCTCCATAGTTTTTAGGTAATATAGTCTGTTGCGTACGTGTATTTTGAATTTCATTCCGTTTTTATGTTTTAGTATATTCCCGTCTTCTTTGAAAATAACTGTCGCTCCATTTTGGGTCGCAGTTTTCACAGAAAATATATCCTGTGGATATGAAGGTATAAGTAGTGACCCTTTTAAGGTAGTCGTACTGGAGTTTTCGTTAGTGTCTAAAAGGCAGACTTCAGCATCTCCTTTTTTTAAGGCTAAACCACTGGTTTTATTTCCATCTGCCAACTCCATGTAGTGGTTCTCAGAACGGAATGTTGGGTCGAAATTCTTAAATTTCTTTGCATCTGTTATAATGTGTGAAGTGGCCCCTGCGTCGACTAGTAGGTTCATATGCGGTATTAAGTTCCGGGTATAGTAGTAGTCCTCCATTTTGAATGCGAAGGAGTTTTCTTCAGTGTCGGCTGCCTTTTTTATTGTATCTTTTCACTTATAACAACAGAACTCCCTTTTATGGGTGTTACTTTTACAGTAACTACACCAATGTTTTCGCTGTTTGTGTTTGTTGTTGGGACATTCTTTCGATAAATGTCTTTTTCGGCCGCATGTGAAGCATGATATTTTACGTTCGTCATGGTGGTGACGGCTCTCCATCGTATTCTCTGAAAAAGACGATGTCAATTTCATCACTTCGTCACTGATCGACTGGATTTTATGTTTCAATGTTTCATCAAAGCCATGGAATTCTGTTTTAAATTCCAGGAATGTTATTTCTTTGTTGCTGTGTGTCACATAAATTGAAAATGGGTCATAGCAGCTTGGTAGTCCTTTTAATATCATGGCGATAATTAGGGCATCGTCAACCGTTTGCCAGGCATTTCTCAGAGCTGTTAAAATTGTCTCAGTTCTTATAACGTATTCTGTGATGCTTTTGTCTACTTTCTTTTCGAGAGACGTGAGTTGGGTGTACAAGGAGATTACCCTTGGTTTTCCTTTGCTTGCATAGTGTTCGCGTAATATTTTGAGAGTTTTTCTCCCATTATATGTAGCTTCTCTCATTATTAAGAATAAACTGTTGTTTACCATGAAAAACTGTTTTGGGGATTTGAAAACAAAACAGTATATTAAATCATGGCTCTTCATCTGTGTTGATAAAACCTCCCTTAAAAAAACAAGAACAAAAACGTTCCGATATCAGATCTATTTTTTTTTCTCTAGATTAAATCTATTTAAAAAATGTCTTCATTACCTGTGTCATTTGTCCTTGTCTCCAAAAATGGAAGTGTTTGTTATTTACAAAACTTCTGTATTTTATAGGATTCGGAAATATCTATCATAGATACTACTTATCCCCTCCCCTTTTTGTTATTAATATTAGTTTATTTTATTGATATATATCTTTATATTTAACATAGTTTTTTAAGATATAATTTTTTTTTCAAACATACAAATAAATATATATATATATACATTTTTTATATGTATTATGTATATACTTTATACATGACTAATACAGTTTTGGATTTCCTCTATTAATCCACTTTGATTAATTTGATATGATTTCAAAGCATCAGTATACTGAGCAAATGTTTTAACTGTCTAAATATTTAATTTTTATCACCACTTTGTTTTATCATTCTTATTACTAAGCTAGAGACTGAGGGTATAAAATCTATTAATTTTAAAGTAATGTGAGCTATTCTTAAAAATTCGGACATAATGTTCCCACAAAACATATGCATAGGGCAGATGCTAGTTTTATGCAGCATACAAATTATTTGAAAGGGGAAAGAATTTCTTTTATCAAGCATTTCATAGATAAATATTTCATCCTCAATTTTTTGAACCCAAATCCAAAAATGTAGGTTGTATTTCTGTGTATTTATAATTTAATTCTAACTTATATATCAAATTTTTATTATTTTCAAGCTTCTTGTTATTTTTATACATATAAGGTCATCAATAAGTCTCCTGCTAAAATGATAATTTTACCCTCTTGATATGTCATTTTTTACTGATGATGACATTGCCTGGGATTGAATGAGAATCAACGCATATTCCAAACTTTCAATATTTTTATTGTAATTTAAATCAGTGAAATCGCCCATTTTTCAATCAAATCGATTGATTGCCTGCTCTAGTTATGGCCCCACTGTAGTGCACCGGGAAGAAGCTTTACATGCTTCCTTTCAGTGACTTTGTTCACAATACATTGCACTGTTGAGAACCTATTGTATATTTTATAAAATGATGTTATATAATGGCTTCAATTAAAGTTTAAAATACAAAAGTCAAGTATCATGTTTCAATTGTGCTCTAAACATACAAAAGTCAAGTATCATGTTTCAATTGTGCTCTAAACAGAAACATTCATTTTGAACGCACCCCTGTCTCATTAAAGAACTTACTATTGATGTTATATGTCTTCTCCTTGTGTGCTGATAAAACTTCTCAAATGCAATTGTGATGTTAGGCTGCAACTTGACTTTGGTTAAAATCGAATTGTTCCTTCTTTAATTAAATTTCTTTTTTCAGTTATTGATTTTCAATACTTATCTGAGACATTCCAAAACAAAACCTACTTAAGAACTATCCCAGACACATAAAATACATTTGCATGATTTAAAAAAAAAATCAGTGCAGCCTTTTTGGAGTTTATATATATAATTATCATAATATTTTGGATTTTATATATATATATAATTATCAGTGCAGCCTTTTTTGGAGTTTTATATATATATATATATATATATATATATATATATATATATATATATATATATATATATATATATAATTTATTACTTGAATATTTATTTAAATATTTTTACGTGCATAAAATAAAGTCATCTATAAACATGCCATGTTTCAAAGTATCACTTTCGTCAGCATAGCTAAACTTTGATATTACTTGATATGTAGCCTGGTGCTTTACCACAAGACCACGGGATCTCAACGATTCTATAAACGATTTTTATCGCTTTTTAAATGTAAGATTGTTGATTTTTTTTTTATAAGCGATTCTGTGATATATTTTCTTCTTTTTTTTCACTCCTTGAGTGCTTTAAAGGTAGAATGGCATGTCTATAGATAACTTGATTTAATGCGCGTAAAAATATTTAAAAAATAAATTTATTACAAATAATATTTCCCCAAAAGTGGGGCGACTAGAATATAAACGAAGGGCAGATAACTTCTCCCGTTAAAACACTCAGGGAGTGAAAAGGAAGAAGAAAAAATATCACAGAATTGCTTATAAAAAAATTAACAATCCTCTCTCCCCCTCTCTCTCTCTCTGCGTCTGTCTGTCTGTCTGTCTGTCTCTCTCTCTCTGCGTCTGTCTGTCTGTCTGTCTGTCTGTCTGTCTGTCTGTCTGTCTCTCTCTCTCTCTCTCTCTCTCTCTCTCTCTCTCTATATATATATATATATATATATATATATATATATAGCAAAAATGGTCATTAGTAAAAACCTGAAGAGAGTGCTTAATACTCTGGTAGAGCAAATATATATATATATATATATAGTCATCCACATACAGTACTGTTTCGCTGTTTCACAGCTATTTATATATTGCTTACCGTTTTATCTGCTTAATTACACATGTTTCGATTACTGAATCGTATCAATGATTCGACAATTTCATCAGACTTTACAGAAATAATTATTAAAAAAAGAAAAAGCACAAAAAAAGGAAAAAGAACTCCAATCAGACAATATATATATATATATATATATGCACACAGGCGGTAAAAAGAAAGTCCGCTCTCCTAATTTTTTCAAAAACTGCAAATTTTAGCTAAATTTAATATAACTGTTTAAACTAAAACTGCACCTCATTTGATTCGCCTTTTATTCTTCTATAAGTTTACCTGTTTATATTTGACTTTAAATTGAAATGTTCTAGTGTTCACGTCAATTTAAAAAAATAACTTCAAATTGAGGAGGCAAAAAGAAAGTTTGCACAATGGAAAATTGTTATTTAAATGTAACTATAGCACTTTAATGCAAAACAAATACAACAGGAACACAATGAACTAGTTAATATTTAGTAGCATAGCCCTTTCTGCAATTTGACAGCCTGCAATATTTTGGAAATTCTTTGAATTAGACTGCAGCAATACTCCGGGGAAAGGGCATTCTACTTTTCTTTAATTTTTGTTCAAAGTTCTTCAAAATTTGAAATTATATCATTGCGTAGGAACCTCTTGACATTGCCAGCTGTGTGAATGGGAGCATTATCCTACATGAAGATCGGATTATCATCCAAATTCCAACCAAAGTAGAGTAGAAAATGTTCAGTCAACATATTAATGTACTTGGTCAAATTAATTCAACCTTGCAAACGAACTATAGGTCCTGGACCATTAGTACTAATAATGCCCATACCAAAACTGAACCTCGACCACCTTGCAGCATTGAAACTGAGCCCCTAGGATTAAATTCTTCATCTTTCCTCCGACGGACATACTGCCTACCATCACTGCCTAGCCTAATGAACTTGCTTTTGTTACTAAAAAGCACTTTTGACCAATATGAAGAGTCATGATCTTTATTGCATCTAACAAAGTCCAGATAGCGCTTTCTTTTCTTTATGGAAATCATTGGCTTGTGGCTTGGAACATATCCTCGCAAATTAAATTCATTTAATCTGTTCTTGACAGTAGAAAGAGAGCACTTTTTGACAAGATTACACTGTTGTTGGATTTGGGAAGCCGTTTCAAATCTGGATTGAATGAGAAACTGGAAAAAGAATACTCTTTCAGTGTGAGTAAACTTAATTGCACGAGCATAACAGTTCGGAGTCAGAGGTTACATCGACCAAAATATTGTGAAAATCACACTCAAGATGAGAACAGTAGT
>NC_136499.1:22631687-22811687 GCF_053919585.1 Euprymna scolopes | reverse complement strand
AAGTTACTATAAGAATTGTTGTCGTTATTAATATTTTCATTGTGATCGATTATGATGGTAGGTAATATTTCACGTTTTTCATCCACTGGATCGCCATTTTTTAAATTTAATGTATCATTGAATTTTACACATCTAACCTTTTTTATGGCATTTTGGACTGGAAAGTAGATTAAAATGCTGGACTGTTTTTATCGTAACCTACGAAAATATCTTTTTCGCTTTTAGTATTTAGTTTACTGGTATTTTCTATAAATGCAAAACAATCAGAACCAAATAGATGCATTCTGTTAATTTTAGGTTTTACACTGCAAAACGCTTCATACGGTGTTTTGCCTAATCTGGTATTGAACGATCTATTTCTGATATATGCTGCTGCCATTAAAGCGTAAGTCCATAAACTATGCGCTAATTTCGATTCGATAAGTAGGCATCTTGTCATCTCAAAAACGGTTCGCCATGCCCTTTCAGTGGTGCCATTTTGGAAGGGGGAATATGGTGCAGATTTCTCGTGTTTAATATGGTGGTTAATTAATAGAAGTTCAAAGTCTTTACTAGTAAATTCAGTCCCATTGTCTGAGCAATACATTTTACTGAGCTATATGGGGGAAATATCAGCTAAATATTTCTTAGTGGTGAGGATAGTGTCGGATTTGTTTTTTAGAAAATAAACCATAATTAAACCGGAAAAATCATCAATAAAGTTCAAAACGTACCTTAGATTATTTCTCCCCATCGGGCTGATCGGACCTGCTAAGTCACAATGCACAAGTGAGAGAATTTTCATACCTTTTTTGTCTGGCGTTCGGCTTATATCTTTTGTCATTGTCCCCTGTGCACACACATCACAATTTGGGAGATCGTCTGAAGGTATTATTTTCATGCCTTCAACTACATTTGGTAATTTTTTAATATCAGCTGTATTGTAGTGTCCTAGAATTTTATGCCAGGTTTCCAAGTCGTAACAGGCAGTTTTTGAGGGAACCATACTTTTTAAATAATATAGTCGGCCATTTTCTTTAATGTCAAATACAGTTCCATTGGGGTATATCAATTTTGATGTATTTTGGCCAAATTGTATATTCGAGCCTTGTTTAATTGCAGCCTGCACGGAAAATATGTCTTGCTTAAATGTAGGTATGAAGAGAGCATTTTTTAGAATACAGTTACAGATTTCGCCTTTATTATTTTTTAGGGATATTTTAGCATCGCCTCTTTTCAAGACTATATCATTTATTTGACTACTGTCGGCAAGTTCGACAAAATGACTTTGTGGATTAAAGTTTGAATCAAAATTAATAAAATCAGATTCCTTGGTGATAACGTGTGCTGTAGCACCACAGTCTATAAGATTTTTACCGTTTGTGGTATTGTCAAAGTTACATGCTAATAAAAATGTATGTTCTTCCTCAAAGTTTTCAATGCTTTTTACGGAGTCCATTTTAGAGCGTTAATATCGATATTGGAAACTTTTGTGGTTGGGTCGTCAACAATTATAGCAGATAATTTTATTCTTTTTCTTGGGAAAATTACTTTTGGGGAACACGTTGCGATGAGGTGCGTAATTTGGTGTCTGTTTTCGAGAAGCATTTTTGAACTTCATAATATTGCTGGAGTTATTATTGTCCACGAGCATACGATTCGTCTCTTCGTAACTGCGCAATGCCACTTTAAATTTGCTGAAATTTATGGGTTTGTCTTTTTGTGTTATAACAGTTGTAAATGGTTTAAAATCGGCTGGAATTCCATTGAGGGTTATTGATATCAACAAGCTATCGCTTATTATTTCACCTGAGAGTTTTAAGGTATTGGCGGTTGTTTCTGCCCTTATAACGTAGTCGGTAATAGTTTCATCCTCATTACGTTTCAAAGACGTTAATTCTGTATATAGTGATATAATTTTCGGTTTTCCTTTCGATAAATAATGTTCTCTTAATATGTTCAATGCTTTCCGTCCGTCATCCAAGGCGTCTCTTATAATCAGAGACAGACTTCTATCGTCTAAGCATTGAATCAGTTCTGCAAAAACAGTCGCGTTCTTTTCAAGAAATTCGGGGTCGTTTGGATTCTCTGTTGGAGATTGTGTAGTTTTCGAATCCTTAGATATCCCAGAAATTTTACCTGCCACAATTTGAATTTAGATTTCGATCCATCAAAGAAACGACGATGGTTGGGCGCATAACCTGTTAACTGTTGAGACATTATGTTGAACAAAGATGGCGGCGTAATTCAGATCAGATCCTGAGTGTAATTGGCAGTAACCAAGATGGCGGGCAAGAATCAAATGATGAAGTTAATGGCGAACTGATTGAATCCAAAATTCGACAATTTTTATAGTAACTTTGGAAGGTTTTCATTGGTTGTTTAGCACAGCCGGTGGTTATAAAAACGATCGGCAAATTCATTGGACTCATACAACAATTACAGTAGAACTTCTGACGAAAATATTAACCAGACATGTCGATACCCAATAAGGGAGCGAAAAAGGACAGACTTCTTACAAATTGAAAAGATACAAGACTACACAGTGGATTACTGTTACTCATTGAACAGCACACCAGAAAGTTTTAATGAGACGATTAATTCAGAAAATCACAAAGAATAGGAACAAGCTATGATATCCGAATTGAAAGCTTTATCTGAAAATAACACATACGAAATAGTGGCAAAACCAACAGATAAAAATATAATTTCTTCCTGCTGGGTTTTTTCCAAAAAAATCACAGCTTCTGGCAGTGAAACTTTTAAAGCAAGATTTGTTGCAAAAGGTTTTTCACAAATTTCTGGAGTGGAATACTTTTCACCAACGACAAATTTAACGACAATTAGAATTTTATTACAACTTACCGCTCAATACAATTTAAAAATACATCAAATGGATGTAAAAAAGGCTTATTTAAACGCTTCGATTGACTGTGAAATCTATATTTACTCTCCAGAGGGATTTAAAATGAAAAATAAAAATTGCGTGTGGAAACTGCATAAATTGTTAGATGGACTAAAACAAAGTGCACACAATTGGAATTTAACACTCCATAATTATTTAATAGAACAAGAATTCAAGCAATGTCCCATAGACGCGTGCATGTATACCAAAAATGTAGGTAATAAATTGTTGATTTTGTTTTTTTGGGTTGACGATATATTACTCGCCTCAAACTGTGACAACACTTTAAAAGATGTTAAAAATAAATTAAATAAAAAATTTTAAATGGCCGATCTTGGACGACTGTCATGGTTCCTCGGTATAAAATTTACCTGTGAAAATGAAACTATAACTATGATCCAATCACGATACATTGAAAAAATTCTGCTCAAGTTTGGAATGCAAGATTGCAAACCGCATATAACTCTCGTTGAAATTGATATAAATAGAAATATAAAGACCGAAACAAAATCCATAGATAATCGATTATACAGAAAAATGGTTGGGAGCCTCATTTATTTGATGACCACAACTAGGCCTGACATATGTTACACTGTAACAAAGCTATCTTAAAACTTATCGGGGCAAACAATTAAGGACCTTACTCGTGCAAAACAAATCCTTCGTTATCTAAAAGGAACCAAGGAACAATCTTTAATATTTAAAAAGTCTACATATCTGCTAAATTTAGAAGCATTTTCAGATTCAGATTGGGGTAACTCTGAGGATAGAAAAAGTATAACGGAGTATTTTTCAGACTGTTAAAGACTGGACCTATGATCTCTTGGAAAACTAAAAAGCAACAAATTGTTGCCCTTTCTACTTGTGAAGCAGAATATGTGGCCCTTACCCATTCTGCGCAGGTGGCAATTTTTCTGAACACCCTTCTAAAATCTATTTTAAAACCTGATCTAAGTAAAAACCTATTGTAATTCATTGTGATAATCAGAGCAGTATCTTATTAGCAAATAATTCTATGATCCATCAAAGGTCGAAGCATATTGATATCAGATATCATTTTATAAGGGATGAAATAAGTAAAAAATCTATTACTCTTACTTATGTGACGTCTGAGAATAATATAGCCGACATTTTCACTAAACCTATAAAAAGAATAAAATTAAAAATCCTTTATAACCGAACTTTTTGGAATCTAATTATGAATAAATCTCTTTTCAGAAACCCAAAAAGAGAAGCATGATCAGTCGAAATCACACCAAAAAAAAAAAATTGTAAATTGTCTCGGGCACGACATTAAACTGCGACTATTTCTATCTTACTAACCAAATTAACCAACTAATACCTAATGTTTCCAGTTTTTGTTAAAAAAAAAAAAAGTAACTTTTTAAAACCGTTTCTTTGTAAATTTCCTTTTTGTCAAATAATTTTTTGCATCTTTTTTTTTTTTTGGCAAACATTTGTTAAAAACAAAACAAAACAAAAAAATGTATATTTGTGAATTTTTGTGCATATGTTTATATGTATTTGAAAAGTATTCTATTTGTATTTTTATATATATTTGAAAAGTGTTTATTTTTATATGTATCCAAAAAAAAAAAAACTCAATGTGATTTACAAAAAAAAAAAAAAAAAATATGCTTCTTTTTGCACACATTATACCAATATATTAACAATTCCTTTTGATCAATGAGAATAAAGACAAATTCCACCAAAACAAAAAAAAACAAACAAAAAAACAAAAAAAGAACCAATTATTTTATTGGTTTATTTTTATTTGTTCATTTATATGTTTATTTTATTTTTATTTATTTATTTTATTTTTCTTTCCTTTGTGACCAGACGTGCACGGCCCCGACAGATCGCCGACTCCCAACGTCGTGTATTGTGGATTTTTCGTTTGACTATTCCTCTTATGGCCGGATCGTCATTTTCTCGCTGGCGACTGTCGATGGGGACACACGTGGTTTCACAAAAGTAGAAATATAATAAATCGTGGAACAAAGAAAGGAGAAACACAAACGCCAATGTTCACATATAATTGAACTTGTGAGTGTGTGTGTGTGTATGTGTCTGTGTGAGTGTGTGTGTGTGTATGTGTGTGTGTGTGTGTGTGTGTGTGTCTGTCTTCTTCTCGTTCTATCGATGTTACGTTCGTCTCTATTTCGGTTTCATAGTCAACTCTAAAACTGTCTAACTTCCATCCGCCGCGACAGACATCTAGTTGTCAACTAACTGTCTCCTCTACGTTGGTATCTGAGGTCGCCCCCCCCCCTGGCTACCGGAAGCTGCCCTTCCCTGTTTTATCTGTAGGTTTCAATTGTCATGTCAACTCTAAAAGCTCGATCTAAAAATACCTAGAGATTCATTGTTTGTTACTTCCTATCTATTGTTTCCTATTCCTTTGTCTATTGTGCCCCCCTCTCAGCACTTAGTGACTCAAGTCCACTTTATAGTATCACACCTTTTCTCAAGTCAAACCAAAATTGAATCTGAAAGGATTTTTCCATTATATCAAAAAAGAGGGTGTGTAAACTGTTTTTGACTCCTAGTAGGGGGTAGGTAGGTATTTATTTGCTTCCCCACATAAGCAAAATATGACACAAGGTCGGTATTTATGTGAGGTGAAGTGGGAGGGGGGAAGTGGGAGGGAATGGTTTATATAGGGTTGCCCCTACATAGACCAACAACCAATTGCCACAAGGGCAATGGTCACAAAGTGCAGCATCTGCAGGAACAGATGGTATTTATTTGCTCCCCCACCGAGCAAATTAGGCACAAGGCCAATTTTTAATGTGAGGAGTGAAGGGAGGGGGAAGGGAAAAAGGGGACCAGCTCCCGAGAGGTGAGAAATGGGAGCTGGTTAAAGGTCAGACATGTGGGGTTGCCCCCACATCTGGTCTTTGCTAGTCATAGCTAGTCATAGCTTGCAGCATCTGCCGGAACAGATGGTATTTATTTGCTCCCCCACTGAGCAAATTAGGCACAAGGCCGTTTTTAATGTGAGGTAAAAACCAGCTCCCCTTAAAGTAGGCAAAAAGGGGGCACTCTGGTTACCAAAAATAATAATTGTCCCAGTATATAGGGTTTCCCCTCCATTGACTGGTACAAATTATCTTAAGTGCAGTATCTGCCGGAACAGATGGTATTTATTTGCTCCCCCACCAAGCAAATTAGGCACAAGGCCGATTTTTTTAAAGTGAGGAGTGAAGGGGAAATGGGGACCAACTCCCCGGGGAGTAGGGGAGCTGGATAGTGACAATTGGTATGAAGGGTTGCCCCTACATTGACCAAGGTCTTATATGTGAAGTTGCCCCCACATATGGTCTTTGCTTGCAGTATCTGCCGGAACAGATACTACACTCTGATCTCAGCCAAAAGGCCGAGGAGACAAATGAATTCGCCAATCGTTTATATAACTACCAGCTATGCTAAACACCCAATGAAAACCTTCCAAAGTTACTATAAAAATTGTCGAATTTTGGATTCAATCAGTTCACTGTTAACTATGTCACGGATCGCATTTGATTTTTGGCCGCCATCTTGGTTACTGCCAATTACACTCAGGATCTGCTCTGAACTATGCTGCCATTTTGTTCAACATAATGTCTCAACACTTAATAGCAACAGATCAGCGTTTGAAATGGCTGGAGTTTTTTTTTTTAAATAAAATGTTTGTACACAAAAACTCACATTCTGAGAGCAAATTACTTTACAACTAAATATACATAGAAATCCATGCATACATGATGATTGCTGCATCTTTCCAAATGATCGCTGTCACATTGAGTTCTCCCAATCTTGCCGTCCATGCCATCTCAGATGACTCTGCACTCCCGCCATAGATTTGCACATCTTGAAGCAGATGTGACATGCAAATTGAGCAATTTTCATCGAGTTGACTTCCTCTGGAGGTTGAAAGGTATTCCTATGAACAATCACTTGTCTTCTGAAACCAGCAGTAGACTTGCAAACTTTGCTGCATGCTAAACAGATCGTTTGGTTTGGACTAATAGGTGCAAAGTTGACCTGAACAGGATTTTTGTGCGACTTAAGGTGGTTTACATTTAAAATTTTGGTTTTCTGTTCTTCTATGTTCATTTTTTCCCATGTTTTTCATCAAAATGTGTAGCGTATTTTCATCAATTACATGGTTAGGAATCCTATATTCCACTATAGTCTTCATTTTCATATCAGTGCAGAATGCATGAATACGGAAATGAAGTTCACATAACTACTAAAAGACAATGTGAACATTGGTTAAAAACTAAGAAAATATAGTAAACATCTACAATATTAAATCAGGGTGGTGGTGAATTTGTGAGGGAACATTATTATTATTATTATTATTATTATTTCACTCATTAGGAGTTGTCTCACAGGCCATCATCAATGATCACTCACTGGCAGTAACCTGTGGTATTCTCTGGAGACCGAGTTACAAGTCTTCCCAGATTTCCAGTGTTCTCCACCTCTTGACCACTAGTGCAGATGATTGCACGTTATAGCAACAGCCGTTTGCCATTGATTTCTTGTTGGCATCGGGCATTGGTGTTTCTTGGGGTTTGGGTGACAAAATGCCTTCCCAAGGTACCAGATTTGAACTGCACACTTCCAGTAGAGGTCTAGTTAGTACTCTCGCACCTCAGACTTTCCATCCTCCCTGACTCTTCACTAGTTGGTGTGGCGCAAGTCGATGTCATCTACAGTTTTTTTGGCACTTCACGAGGAACGTGAACCCTGCGTAAACAGGTTTTAATTTAAATGGCTGGTTCCTGAGGTTTTCTTTAATTTTCTTCGCATATATCTCATGCCCTTTTTTTGTAATTGAGCATGTATTTTATTTTTTTTGATTATTTTTTATTTCATTAATTAAATTTGATTCATACTTTTATTTCGTGCTTGTTTTTATTTTATTTTCATTTTATATTATTTTTATTATTATATTATATTTTCCACACTAAATATTTTTTATTTTTTGTTACATTTATTTTTTCATATTCAAATAATGCTTTTGGCCTTTTTTTTTTGCCTCAAAAAAGTTTTTGTGATTAAATAAACCAATGAAAAGCTTTTGTGCATGCACTTTTTAAGGAACAACCATTAAATTGAAACCCGTTTACGCAGGGTTCCCGTTCACCCTGAAAGCCCCCCCTTTTTTTATTGTTGTTGTTATAATAATAATAACTGTGGAGGTGGTGCTTGTACAGTGTATGCACCGTGCTATATTTTAGATAGGATTTTCAAGTTAAATTAAATTTTTATGGTATCTTTTTTTTTTCATTAAATTATTAGTTGAAAGTGCAGAATAGTTAGAAAGCCCCCTCCTGTTAAGAATGGTTTTCTAAATAATGTTATTATTTCAGCACGGTGCATACATGGCACAAATACCAAAAAATACTTATTTATAAGATAAACACAAGAAAATATGTTAACTAAAATTTAATGTACTCTTTATTTTTAATTCATATCAAGACTTTAGTTAAAACTGATTGGTTAATGAATTTTTAAGATAAACTTGTGTTTATATTTCTCAGGAGAGAATAGAGAATTTCCTATTTGATTTCCCATTTCAGTCATGTAAATTATTTACAGATAAAATTTTATAAAACAAACAAAAACTTTAACTCGCTTTTCCCACCATGTGCTAAGAATGAAACGGAATTTCTATGAAAAGTTTTTTTCCAAGAAATTCCCATCTATGTTACACATTATAAAAAACTGCTTTCCTGCAAACTACAATGTCGTCATTTATATTATTTGGATTATTCAGACTACTGTTGTCATCTTGAGTGTTATTTTCACATTTCAGCTTATATAATCTCCAACTTTCTTCATTTTGTCAAAGTCGGGAATCTTTCCGTCAAACTCAAGAACCTGCACAAATATTTTCAAATGGAACTCTTTATTTAATCCGTAGAAGTCCTAAGTAATTCCCAATTGTATTTGGAGTGTTGTTCACACTGGGGATTGAACTTTTTATTTTTTTTTATAACAAAGAAGTCACCACTTACCAAGGCCTGGAGGCCACTCAAGAATAAGGGTGACTGAGTGTACAGTAGTCAATGGGACAATATAGTAATCGTTAGTAGTAGAAATTTAGTAAATTGAATTACTTAAGGAGATGACTTATCAAGAATTTGTTTACATTGGACTTGAAGATGATCATATTGTAGTCAGCTGGAAAGCAGGGAAACAGAAGAGAGTTCCACAGACGTGCAGTTCTTAGAAAGAAGCTTTGTTCATGGAATCTACATTTAGGTTTAGGCACAGATAAAGAGTGAGGAAAATAGTGGTTTCAGATAGACAAGCGTTTTTTTGTGAAAGTTTGATGACGAGGGACATATAAATTGGAGCTCAAATGAACATTTGCCACGGAAATAACGATAAAGCAAATATAGGCTCGTAACGTCTCTTCTGTGGGAAAGAGGTTGAAGGGAAGGAAAAAGGGCAGACACCACTAGGCTGCAAAGTCTATTTTGAACTCTGTCAAGGCAGGAAAAGCTGCTTCCAGTAGGTCCTTTCCCGATGTGGCAACAGTACTTGATCCTTGGCTCTAATAGAGGTAGAGAATTGCATCAGCAGTGAGATATCTACTGGAGCAGGAGAATAATCCCACGATTTTTCCTACAACCTTGGCAACAAATTTGATGTACGTGTTCCATTTCAAATTAAGCGTAAAGGTCAGACCTAGAAGCTTGTCAAAACATGGAACCTCTCCAAGATGAGAGCCATCTATTTCAATTGATGCCAGATGGGGATCAGAGCATTAATGATGTAAAGCTTGGTTTTAAATGTATTAAATTAACCAGCCACCTCTTTCCCCATTGCACCATGTGCTAAAGATCAGAGGAGAGAGAATCTGAGAGAACAGTCATTTACGGTCCTTGAAGTGTTGCCATAGATGGTAGTGTCGTCAGCATAAATGTCTATGAATGATCTTAGGATATGATTTGGGAGATCATTGATGTAGATTAGGAAGAGTTGGGCTCAGGATGGACCCCTGAGGAACCTCAGCATTAATACTGTGAGCTTCTGATTCTTGCCCATCAACCACTACTCTTATGAACCTATCAGAGAGAAATGATTTAATAATTGAGAAGACATTTCCAGCTATACTGTAGACCTATATGTTACACCCTATCAAACGCCTTTGGAGAAATTGCCCTAGAAAGGAAGCTGCCATCGCGAGATTCACTAATCCTATGAGATATAACTGTTAGCACATCTGCTGTAGATCTAGCCAAACAGAAACCATATTGCATGTCAAAGAGTATAACTTTTACAACAGAATTTTAACAAGTACTTTATTCACTACGCCACAATAAATCCTCATCTAAAAAAATACAGGTCATCTTCAAGTCTAATCTCAATAAATACTTGTCCTCATAATCAAATTTTGTTCACTTTCAATCCTCTCATAATATTTTTCACCATTCAACTGACAACATTCAGGTTAGTGGACACACAAAAAAAAAAAAAAAAAAAAATTGAAAAAGTAAGTCTTGAAGCTATAATGGCTGACATATTGTAAGAACTTCCATCCGTGGATTGTGACATTGCAAGATACAACCTGGTCATCTTCGAATCCAATCTCAACAAATACTTGGTCTCATAAACAAATTATTTTCAATTTCAATCCTCTCATAATATTCATCATCATCCAACTGATAATCCATCTCATTAACTTTTATCCTCGAGTGACTTTTTGTCTTGATAAATAGTGATTCATTAAAGAAAGCATGTAGCAGCAGACTATAATCAATCGCTGAAATGGAGCAATAGAACAAGATCGTCATGACTTACATAGTTTCTAAAAAAATTATTTCAACAGCCTACACCTATTACAATACGAGTTTCATGATAAAATGTGTTAATTCAAGCATGTAAATAACCAATGAAAAAAAAAAAAAATGAAAGCAAAGTGAATATCACCTCACTCTTGGTGTAAAAAATAAACTCAAATGATGTCATCAGTAATAAAAACATTTAAAATAATGGTGATTCTGAATTTACCGACTCACAATTTCCACAAAGTTGGCCTGGGCTCGCTCAGCTGACTGAAATAACTGAAAAATGCCGGCCGAGCATTCCTCAGTTTTTAACAAATGCACTGTTTTTAGCTAATACAAATCTATGAAGGCTACTTTTCTTTCTTTTTTTTTTTTTTTTTTTTTTTAATCCAAAGAAATAAAAAAATAATTTTAGTCGCACAGGTTAGGGTGAGGGTTAGGTTAGATACACGTTTTTAATTTTATTTATTTTATTTTCATGTTTATCATTATAATTTTTTCGTAGTGGTTTAACGTTTAGTAATCATCTGCTTCTGGTTATTCCTGTCAGCATCTGAGCACACTCAAGAAAGCTCATAGTAAATGCAGAAGTACCAAAATATTTTTTAAATGTTTAAACCAGTGAAATAGAAATCTTAACAAAAAAGTCAAAATAAACATTTCGTCCTTTAGTTTTCACATGTTATGATATAAAGGGGGAAGAATTGCTGTTTTCTGGGTTGGAATTTATCCAACATTTATTGTAAGCTAGTTTTTAATCTAGCGCATTTTTATTTAGCTCTTTACATGAAGTGGCTTTATACTTTGTCTAGAGGGATTTTCATTAATAAAAAAAAAAAGATAAAAAGACACAGAGCGCAATAAAAGCAGAATTTTTTTTATCAAATTTCTAAATTCATTTAATTCCATCTTGAAGTGAACTTGCTGTTATTAAGCTCATTTGGCAATATTGCTTCAAAAATCTATTACTCTACTAAAATAAAAAAAATTAATTGGTTAATAGATCAACTTTTTGGAGTATGCTTCGAAAACAACCTTCCCTGTTCTATTTATTTTACATCACTTTTTCTCGTCCAAGGGTTCGATATTTTTGGAGGGTTCGAAACCTCATTTTCTGATCCTTGCAGCTCAACCGTTTTCAAAATTCAACTCTGTACAGCATTGTTTAAATACTTACTTTCAAGGTTTCCTTGGTGGCTAAATTAATACAATATCTCTATAGATATCAAATTCTGTTAAATATTTCATTTGATAATTAAAAAAAAAAAAAAAATGCTCCCATATTTTTTTAACCATTATTTTTTAATTCATCTAATTCCGTCTTAAAATGCAATTGCTGTTCTTAATCTCATTTGGCAACTTATTCCAAAAATAGATTATTCGATTAGCAAATAACTTTGATTAACATAATTTTTGACGTCTGCATGGCAATAAACTTTTAAAAATTATAGCATATGCTCTTCAGAAAAAATGCTATGATTCAAAACTTCTGCTCAGAGGTTAATTTTTCTGTTGTGTAAAAAAAATGTGGATTAGCAGCTCATAATGAGCTTCTTTTTTTTTTTTTTTTGTTTCAATACTTGATTTTCCCAAATGGTCACCAATCTAGTATTAGCCAGGTTCAATATGACTTAAGTGACATAATGAGAACCTGTGTGATTAAATTAAATAAATTATTTACATTCTTCAGGCTACTGTTCTCATCTTTAGTGTCATTTTCACGTTTCGCTTGATGTAACTTCCGACATTCTTCAGGTGTATCTTGCTGAATTCAGGAATCTGGATGAAATTTCAGACAGAACCCTTTATTTACTTCATGGAGGTAGCATGTTCTTGTTCTATCAGCCATGATTGGATAGAGGTCCTAAGTAATCTGCAAGGATCTGTGGCAGAGTGATTAGATTAGAGTACTTAAAAAAAAAAAAAATTAATTGTAAAAGTGATATTCTCCTGAAGGTCGAGGGTTCAATTCTCAATGTGGGCAACCAAAAAAAAAAAAATACAATTGCAAATTACTTAGGACCTCTATCAAGTCATGGCTGACAGAACGAGAGCATGCTACCCCTGTAAAGTAAATAAAGGATTCCATTCAAAATTCCATCCAGATTTCCGAGTTTGACAAGATACACCTGGAGGAGGTCGGAGGTTACATGAACCAAAACGTTGTGAAAATGACACTCAAGATGAGGACAGTACTTCAAATAATACAAATTACCAATTCTCATCTCAAAAATTCAGAAACTGTGTACCAATGTGATGATGTCGCATTTAATTTCAAATAAAGAATTATTGAACAAAACAAAAACGTCCACCCTTGACTGGAATGCTGTAATTTCAAAAGAAAAGAAATTTTTTCATAATGTTTTAACAAATTCAGAAAAAAAAAAAATAAATAAATAAACATAGCTAAATTCAGATTTAGTTGTCTTAGTTTTTAGATATTTTTTAATAATTTCTTTGATAGCTTACGATAAATATACACAATGATACAATTTTTCCGATAGAAAATTAAACAGTTTATTTTTTTGTACAGAAAGAATATCAAGTTGTAATTAAAAAAAAAAATGTCTTTACATCATTTTCTTGTTTCATTTATTTGTTTTTTTTATTCCCTGCACAGTATAAACTCCGGCTACCACAGATATTTTAACCTTCGTTCCCATTCTTTGGCCCATATTAGATTCTAGTCTATCTGATTTTTCACGAACTACTTCCATCTGACGTCGTCAGATATTTTGAACGGATAAACGCCATACCATGTGTTCGCATGTGGGCTTTTAACTGATGTTCTGTTTCAAACTTTTTGAAGCACACGTTGCATTCACAAGTGACCGAGTTCATCTCAGAGTTTGTATCCGAGGTTGGTTTCGCTAATTGTACTTCTTTACCAGCAGATTTTACTGTAACTGTGTTTGTACTCTCAGAATTTTCAACTGAGGTGTTTAGTGCAGGTGACTGACTAACAGGACATGGGCTATTGTTCTCAGTCTCTTTCGGAACAGGTGATTTATTGACTTTGACGTTTTGAACTGCATCATTAGATTTTATTTTGTGTACAGCAAAAAGATGCATCCGCAGCGAGTCAGCGGCAGCAAAACGGAGTTTGCAGATGCAACACTGCATCTCGTCGTCGGCCGCATCATGTTCTTGGATGTGCAACTGAAATATTTTAAACTTTTTGCTCGTAAAGTTACATTTTGCACAGATATACGTCTCCTCATTTACTGGAGAGGCTTTGGCTTTTTTTGCTGGTACATCTACGCTTTTCCGAGCTGGGCGACTGTTCTTGCAATTCGTTTTCTCGGAAGTAGGAGAAATTTCGTCCTCCTCCTCTTCATCATCTGATTGTTCTATCTTCATCTCATTCAGGGATGCTGAATGTTTTGCAAGCAAGTGTTTTTCGAGCTGATTTTGGCACCGGAAGCTTCTGTCAACATTCAATTCTTTGCAGTAATAACAGCAGAAAACAGTCTTACCCCCATGCACGGTTTGCATATGTTTCTCAAGGCTACTGTTTGTTTGATAATGGAGGCCACATGCATCACACGTCAGCGCATCTTTCTTTGGGTGAATGTTCTTTTGGTGCACGCTCAACCAGCTTTCTTGGTTGAAAAGCTGATGGCATTCGCCACACTCGTAAACCGATGACGGTTTATCATGAAGAATTTTTTCACCACTGCACAACTCCTCGTGCTTAAGAAACTCATCTTCATCAACGAAAGATGCACTTGTGCAAATAAGGCAAATATAGACTCCGGATTTTCGATGCCCAAGAATGTGTTGCATCAAGCGTGACCAGGATTTATAAGGTGCCTTGCAATACTGACAGACTTTCTGGGGGAATTTATTTTTGGTAACCGGTGCTGAAGATGCGGATTCATCTGTGCCTGCGTCTTGAGGCAAATCGTTCGTTTTCTTTTGATGAACTCTTGTCGTATGAACCTGGAGTTGCGCCTGCGTTGCAAAAAAGATATGACAGAATGTGCAGTGTGTCACATCCTTACTCTTCTTCTTTTTAGCCTTGACAGTTGCCGATTCGCTTTTGATCGTGTTGCCGTTTGTCCCATCAACCTTTTTTACTTCAATTTTATGGATCGCTTTCTGATGAGCCTGTAAATTATGTGCGGTCTTGCAGATACAGTCACAAAACTCACATCTGTGGTGAGAGGTAATAAGATGCGACACCAGCTGCGATCGTTTTGCAAAAATACTGGTGCACAGAGGACACCGGAATGAATAATTAATACCTTTCTTCAATTCGACAATATGGATTTCAACGTGGTTCGAGAGTTGCTGAGTCGTATGAAAAACCGTATCGCATAGCGGACATTTGTAGATCTCTTTATTTTGTTCAGTTTCAGATGCATGAGTATTCTGATGATGCGTTTGATAAGATGGTGCAGCCTTAAAGGCCATCGGACATATCGAACATTTGATAAACGTCTCGCCATGCACACCCATGATATGATCTTTCAATTCAGGTGTATAAGAAAATTTCAAGGTGCACTTCGGACATGTAATTGAGGCAATGCGGGAGAAATGCATGCACTTGTATTTGAGATGTTCTCTAAAAGATGTTATGTTAGGAATGAGTTGACCACACTCAGGACAAACGTAAGGAGGCTTTTCATGGTGGACCCGTTGATGGGCTAGATGCGAACAGCGTCTTGGAAGATAGGTTTGGCAGAGAGCGCAATAGAAAGTAAAAGAACAAACAAGTTGCGAATGGCCAAAATGGTCAGCCAATGCTCTTGCACTCTGAAACCTTGCATGGCATTCGATACAGTCAAAGTTTGCTACTGCTGCTTCTTCGGAATTGATAGGTGAACTTTCTTCTTTGCATTCAACCTCCATTTCTAATACGTCCGTTATACTTTCAGGAAGTGGTGCCAATTCTATTTTCTCTAGCTTGATAGTGACAGGGCGATTAGGATAGTGAGACCGGATATGTTCTAGGACCGAACATTTGTTATAAAAGATGAGTTTCATTGTGCAGTTATCACAGTTATAAGTCAGTTGCATGCATTTGCGGCTTTTATGAGAATCAAGACTCGACTTAAACAAAAATGTATCACCACATTGTTCACATGCATGGTAGTCAACAGTTATTTTATTCATCAAAGATTCAGGTACTGGTGCAGGAGAGTACGTAGCGAGAAGATTATTCCGACTAATTAGGCTCGACTTAACACTAGAATTATCTGTCTTGGAGGCAATTGTAGGAATAATGGAGCATTTCTTGGTAATGCCACCATCATTTGGCACAAGAGGCTTTCCCATTCGAACTACATTCGGAACATTTAACTGTATACTGTACAAAGGTGCTGCACTTGAAGGTGTGGTTGATGTGGTTGTGGCACCAGATGCTAGAGAAACAGGCAAGAAAATTGCATAGGGCGAACTTAATTGTACCGGTGCCAAAGGTCGAGTCTGAGAGACATTGTTTCCTGAAGACGGACTTATAAAATCTTGAACAATAGGAACTTGGGCATTACTGCAATCAGTATTCAAAAAATTATTTATCGCTGGTGTCTCTCTCATTGAGGCACATTCTGCTGATGAATTCTGGGAAATGGCCACTGCATTATTCTCGTTGACTTCTGTGATTTCCAGTGGCTCTTTCTTTATGAAAATTTCAGCTTCAGCAATCTGTTGTGAAAGGTTATCAGAAGACGTGATGCAATTAGATGAAGTTGTTTTTATAGAATTTTGCAACGGATCTGATTCATTAGTATCTTTTAAACTCTCTTTACTTGTATCATTAACAGGAGATATTTTCCTCGTTTTCTGAGAGGCTGATGTACTGGAGGAAGAAACCGAAGAATTGATGGAAGCCTTGTTAATCTTAGTTGATTGTTGTTCCTTAGTCGAAGAACATTTTGTAGTGACGTTTCTTTTACTGTTGGAATAAGTTGGTAACGTTGAGGTTACACCAGAGTTCGAAGCCATCGTAGGCGTCTTCATGGTCTTTACACAACTAGTTTCTGTATTTGTCAAGCTAACGGGTGTTAATAAATATGTACAGCCAGTTGGAATGGAATTATCGGAAGGCACTTGGGTGACATTAGGAGACGATTCTTTTATCAGCACACATTTCTTGGAGTCAGTTTTTATCGCAGGCAGAATGCGTCTATGCACAGGTTTTTTTGACGACGAATCAATCTCCTCATCTGCAGTTTTACTTGTATTGGATTTCTTGGTTGTAGGAGTACTTTTCCCTTTTTTATCTTCTGCCGTTGACGGAGGATTTACTCGTTTGCGCTGTTTAGTAGATGGACTTTCTCCGGTAGTTTCGGATTTTACTTCACCTGTTGAATAAGGCGATGAAGAAAATAAGTGCCTAGCTTTTATAGTTCGTCGAGGACGTGTTGAAATATTGGATTCTTCTGTTTTATTTAATGTGTTCCCTTCTTTAGTCGTAGTAGCAACCTCGGGTTTCAATGATGTATGCAAAGATATCTCCTTTTTGTCCGGAGACACTGTTGGATTGTCTTTAAGTGGACTAGGAGATTTAGGGGCATTGGAATCTGAACTGACTGTTGTTTTGTCTTCTTTTTTGCTACGTGCTGAAGTTGAATGAGATGGCACACGCTTCTTGCAAACAGTATCCGATTTAGAATCTTTTTTGAGTAGTTTGGACTTTTTGGTGGGTGACGGGCCCAATTCAGATACAGGAGAAACCGAAGAAGATGGTACTTTAGAAGTATTCTTACTTTTTATAAGGTTTTTCTTTGTATCGTCATCCACTGGTTCAAGTGGAGCAACAGAAATGGTAGACGATTGTTTATTTCTGTCAGATGAAGAGACTTTTGTCAAACAGTGAGAAGTAGTGCTCAAACTGTTTTTTTTAATTGTGGAAGATTTTTTGGTTTCAGTTTTAGACAAAGATTTTTTTGATTTTTCAATGGGAAATTTGCATTTAATCGTTTGCTCAGGAGAAGGTTTTGTGACAGAAAAATTAGATGAAAGCATTTCAGATTTGGTAGTGGAAGATTGTGGTTTGATCCCAGCAATAGAAGAACCTGCTTCAGATCCAGTAATCATAGAAGTCTCAGCTGTAGGAGGACATGACTCAGTTTTTGCAATGGGAGGAAATGGCTCAGTTTTGGAAATGGGAGGACACAGATCAGTCTTTGCTACGAGAGGACACGGATCAGTCTTCGCATTGAGTGGATACAGTTCAGTTTTTGAAATAGGTGGACACAGCTCAGTCTTCGCAACGAGAGGACACGGCTCAGTTTTTGAAATGGGAGGACACGGCTCAGTCTTTGAAATGGGAGGACACGGCTCAGTCTTTGAAATGGGAGGACACGGCTCAGTCTTTGAAATGGGAGGACACAAATCGTTCTTCGCAACGACAGAACATGGCTCAGTTTTAGAAATGGAAGGACACGGATCAGGCTTTGTAACGGAAAGACATGGCTCAGTCTTCATAATGGAAGGACATGGATCAGTCTTTGCAATGAGCTGACATGGTTCAGTTTTAGAAATGGAAGGACATGGATCAGGCTTTGTAACGGGAAGACACGGCTCAGTCTTCGCAATGGTAGAACTTACTGCAATCGTGGAATCATGAGAACATGCATCACTAAAACTTGATGCTTGTAACTTATCCTTCGTTTCATCATCATTGGTAGCAATTTTCAGATGAGACTGCATCGCGATTGTTGATGGTGGTTGTTTTTGTATGAGAATACTTTGAATGTTACTTGATTGTTTGTCAATAAAATGTGCTGTGCCAGCGTGATCTTTCGTAGCATTTATGGGAAAATTTCCATCTTGAGAACGGGTACTTTTTGCAACATTTTTGGAATTACTGACACATTTGTTGGCTATACTTTCCCGTAAAAGTATTAGCTTTTTAGGAGACTTCACAGTGGTTGATGGAATACAGGCAGCAATGGCTGACGTATATGTTGTAGCAATGCTCGGCGTGTGAAGGATGGATGATGAAGCAGATGAAATAGAGCAATATGTAGTAGTGGCAGCTGTTGTAAGTGATGAAGAATATGATGTATTAGAAAGTGATGAAGAATATGATGTAGTAGGAAGCACAGACGAGGAGAGAAGAGGGGGAGTAAGCGTGGCAACAAGTTTAGAATTTGTAACAATTTGTGGAGTAATCACTGGAGCATAAGCTGAAACAGGAAGTGTGCACAGTTTATCAGTTGTAGTAGATATGGATAATGGTGTAGTACATGTTATACTGGTGGAAATAGTAGATATCAGTCTACTGGGGTTAAGTTTGGTAGTTGGGGCAATAGCAGAAATAGTTGGGGTATAAAAGACAGTCGAATCTTTGCTGACCAAGTCTGTATTTGAATGTTTTGTAAAAGACGACTTAGAAAGCGTTGTGTTTATTTCCTTTGCTGACGTGACCCGAGAAAACTGCTTAGGAGGTATTTCAACATTTACCTTAGCTTGACTGACTTTGCGAAAGGAGGAATATAAATCATCATTCATCTCACCAACGTTCGTTAACTGTTTGGATATAAGATTCGCAGATGTCTGACCGACAAGATTTGTCAAAGAATGAGAAGAGCTTGGTGAATTCAGTTCTTCGCGATTTGTAGTGGGTTTGACTGCGGAAGTGTGTGACGAAACGTAATCAGTAGATTTGGCAGGAACCAATATCTGAGAAAAACTGGGATTCCTTATAACAGACGAAACTTGTGATGCTGTTGCCACGTTAACTGAAGTTCTGCAAGTGATCGGTTCTTTTGTGGTGAGCATATTTTCAGAAATATTCTGCGGTTTCCTCACATGTTTACTTAACAGGCAGAGATTTTCAGAAGATTGTGTAACGGTATGCAATTGTGTTGACGGACTGGAGTGCAACATCGCCGGTGCAGTCGTAATAGTTGCAGGTAACACGGAAAGCGTTTTTGTTGGGAGAGAATATGTGTTAGGTATAGAAGTAACTTTAGTATTTGATAAATATCTTATCTGGGGGCGACTGTTTGCATCATTTTGAATTTCTTGTGTTACTGAGCAAACTGGTAGAGTGTTGTGATTAGCGGAAGCTTTTGTATCGCATTGTATTAAAGAAACAGATTTTATGCACTTCTGCACAGCAGTCCGATTTGTTTTGAAAGTTGATTCCAAAGGCGTACAAGAAACATTTTCACAAGGAATCATTTTTACAGCAGATACGGTTTTTAAAGAGCTATTTCCTCCTTGAAGATTTGCCGTCTTGATTTGACTTGGTCGGTTGTCCAACCATGGTTGTGTAGGGAGCTGAGATGACGTCGGACAAGAAACAAAAGATTTTGGATCGGCTCTCATTTTTGAAATGGTATTTCCGGCAGCAATGGGAGTGGTGCATATAGTTTCACTGGGATTAGATGTTAGAACTCTACTGACTGAAGATTTGGCAAATATATGGTCATCATATGGTGATGAATATTTTGTGCATTCTTTGTGGGAATGACTTTCAGGCTTTAGAATATCAACATTGGTTCCTGTAACTTGAGAGAAAACATTTTCACGCTTAGAAAAATGTGGTACCTTAACATTTTCCGATATTGCATTTGTACTTCCTGCAAAAGCAAAAGAACTTTTAATAAGTTTGTCAGAAGACAGATTGGAAACGCTACCCTCAAGTGGCACCTGCATTTGGGCCATTTTCTCGATATTAGAATTATTTGAAGGAGGAATACTCTGATACATATTTGCTTTGGAACTAGCAGAATGTAACGAGGCAGAACTGAATGGATTGCTTTTCGATTCCACTTCAGCATTCTTTATATCTCTCTTAGGAGAAAGGCTTCCACGCATGATGCTTGCATTGGCAAGCTGCATCAATGGGGATTCCATCACCGATGATGAAGGTTGATGAGAATCGGAATGGCAATCTTCATCCATCATAAAAGACTGTAACTTTGCAGGAATCTAAACATATAGGAAGAAAATGGAAATGATTCTCAGTAAATCAACCATCGATTCCAAACTTCCATTCAGCAATCTGTAAAAATTAAAAAAAATAAAAAAAGCAAAGAGAAATATTTAAAATTTTTGTTTGCAGTAAAAATAGATTTTATTTTAGAATTTTTTTAAATGAGGACTGATAATCTAAATATCAATTTACTTGTTTGTACGTCCAGTGTCACAAAAAACCCCCCAAAAAAAAACACACACACACACACCATCATCATCACAAACATTAACGAGAAACGAATTATCTCCCTTTATAGTTGCTTTTTATTAGTTAAAAAATCATTAAAACCATTTCTTCTCGAAAAATTTTCCAAAAGAAAAAAAAAACAAAAACATGGCTGTCTGTTTACCGTTTCAAATTGAATTTTATTTTATAAAAAAAAAAAAATGTCATGTTAAGAGGAGACGAAGTTATTTTATAATTTCTTTTTAAGATTTAAAAAAATGTGCAAATGAATTGACATCTGTTCCTTTAAAAGTTATATGAAAAAATTATTCAGAAAAAAAAACCCCTATATTTGGTGTGTTGAATTTTCATTGAAAATTTTTTAAAACTTTTTAAATCAATTCTTTTTAGCTTTAAAAGATTAAAAAAGAATTTGCTAAAAAATTGTTTTAAATTTGTCGTTATTTGTTTTATTTTTATTCATTTTATTTACGTGTTTAAAAATTTTTCAACTACCATGGAATTTCCACGGGTTCCGCTAGTTTAGATTATTCAGACTACAATTCTCGTTTTGCATGTTATTCTCACAATGTTTCAGCCGATGTAACTTCTGACCTTATATAGGTGGCATCATTACAGCCACGATAGTAGATTGTTCTTGTTCCGTTAACCACATGGACATGTGGTGCAATAGATAAAAGGTGTTTAGCAACACGAAGTTGTGACTGACAAGTTAAAAGTTCAATCATCACTACAGGTGATACTAAGAATAAAATAAAAAATTACCTAAGGCTTCTAGCATATCGTGCCTGAAAGAACAAGAACAATCCTCATGGATGAAATAAACAGTTCAGTTTGAAATATCATATAGATTTCAGAATTCAGCAAAATGAAACGGAAGAAAATTCTGAATATAATAACCAAGCTGCAAGTAGTATTCTGAATCATCCAATAAAAAAAAAACAGTTAAAGAAATCATTTTTAGCAAGAATTCAGCATTTAATTTTTATAACACTTATTCATGAAGTAAAAGAGATTTTGCAGAAAAAAAAGCTGAAAACTGACAATTATAATAAATGTAACTTCTACCAGAAGAAATTTTTTTTTTAAATAACTCATGAACGTTTATTAAAATAACCCTAAAACGTTTTTCAAGTAACTCATGAATATTTATCAACGCGACAAATAAATGTTTATCAAAATAATTAATGAATGTCTATTAAATTAACCGATGAATGTTTTAAATAACTGATGTTTAGTAAAATAATCAACGATTATTTAATGAAATAACCAATATTTATTAAAATGATAAATGAATGTATATTTAAATAACCAATGAGTTTTTATTAAAATAATCAATGTTCACTAAAACAACCAATGAACATCTACTAAAATAACAAATGATTGTTTATTAAAATAACCAATGAATGCTTACTTAAATAACCGATAAATGTTTATTTTAAATTACCAATGAATGTTTATTAAAATAACCAATGAATGAATAAAGAATAATTCTAGGAACAGAGTTGAATACGTTGCATATTCTTGCATATCTTTTCAAGAACAGAGATAATTCTCACATAATACTAAAACTGATAATTCTCACATAATACTAAAACTGATAATTTTCACATCATACTAAAACTGATAATTTTCACATCATACTAAAACTGATAATTTTCACATCATACTAAAACTGATAATTTTCACATCATACTAAAACTGATAATTCTCACATCATACTAAAACTGATAATTTTCACATCATACTAAAACTGATAATTTTCACATAATACTAAAACTGATAATTCTCACATAATGCTAAAACTGATAATTTTCACATCATACTAAAACTGATAATTTTCACATTATACTAAAACTGATAATTTTCACATTATACTAAAACTGATAATTTTCACATTATACTAAAACTGATAATTTTCACATTATACTAAAACTGATAATTTTCACATTATACTAAAACTGATAATTTTCACATAATACTAAAACTGATAATTTTCACATAATACTAAAACTGATAATTTTCACATAATACTAAAACTGATAATTTTCACATAATACTAAAACTGATAATTTTCACATAATACTAAAACTGATAATTTTCACATAATACTAAAACTGATAATTCTCACATCATACTAAAACTGATAATTTTCACATAATACTAAAACTGATAATTCTCACATAATACTAAAACTGATAATTTTCACATAATACTAAAACTGATAATTTTCACATCATACTAAAACTGATAATTCTCACATCATACTAAAACTGATAATTTTCACATCATACTAAAACTGATAATTTTCACATAATACTAAAACTGATAATTTTCACATAATACTAAAACTGATAATTTTCACATAATACTAAAACTGATAATTTTCACATAATACTAAAACTGATAATTCTCACATAATACTAAAACTGATAATTTTCACATTATACTAAAACTGATAATTTTCACATAATACTAAAACTGATAATTTTCACATAATACTAAAACTGATAATTTTCACATAATACTAAAACTGATAATTTTCACATAATACTAAAACTGATAATTCTCACATCATACTAAAACTGATAATTTTCACATAATACTAAAACTGATAATTCTCACATAATACTAAAACTGATAATTTTCACATAATACTAAAACTGATAATTTTCACATCATACTAAAACTGATAATTTTCACATCATACTAAAACTGATAATTTTCACATAATACTAAAACTGATAATTTTCACATCATACTAAAACTGATAATTCTCACATAATACTAAAACTGATAATTTTCACATAATTATAAAACTGATAATTTTCACATAATACTAAAACTGATAATTTTCACATAATACTAAAACTGATAATTTTCACATAATACTAAAACTGATAATTTTCACATTATACTAAAACTGATAATTTTCACATTATACTAAAACTGATAATTTTCACATAATACTAAAACTGATAATGTTCACATTATACTAAAACTGATAATTCTCACATAATACTAAAACTGATAATTCTCACATCATACTAAAACTGATAATTCTCACATCATACTAAAACTGATAATTCTCACATCATACTAAAACTGATAATCTTCACATCATACTAAAACTGATAATTTTCACATAATACAAAAACTGATAATTTTCACATAATACTAAAACTGATAATTTTCACATAATACTAAAACTGATAATTTTCACATAATACTAAAACTGATAATTTTCACATAATACTAAAACTGATAATTTTCACATAATACTAAAACTGATAATTTTCACATAATACTAAAACCGATAATTTTCACATAATGCTAAAACTGATAATTTTCACATAATACTAAAACTGATAATTTTCACATAATACTAAAACTGATAATTTTCACATAATACTAAAACTGATAATTTTCACATAATACTAAAACTGATAATTTTCACATAATACTAAAACCGATAATTTTCACATAATACTAAAACTGATAATTTTCACATAATACTAAAACTGATAATTTTCACATAATACTAAAACTGATAATTTTCACATAATACTAAAACTGATAATTTTCACATAATACTAAAACTGATAATTTTCACATAATACTAAAACTGATAATTTTCACATAATACTAAAACTGATAATTTTCACATAATACTAAAACTGATAATTTTCACATAATACTAAAACCGATAATTTTCACATAATACTAAAACTGATAATTTTCACATAATGCTAAAACTGATAATTTTCACATAATACTAAAACTGATAATTTTCACATAATACTAAAACCGATAATTTTCACATAATACTAAAACTGATAATTTTCACATAATACTAAAACTGATAATTTTCACATAATACTAAAACTGATAATTTTCACATAATACTAAAACTGATAATTTTCACATAATACTAAAACCGATAATTTTCACATAATACTAAAACCGATAATTTTCACATAATGCTAAAACTGATAATTTTCACATAATACTAAAACTGATAATTTTCACATCATACTAAAACTGATAATTTTCACATAATACTAAAACTGATAATTTTCACATAATACTAAAACTGATAATTTTCACATAATACTAAAACTGATAATTTTCACATAATACTAAAACTGATAATTTTCACATAATACTAAAACTGATAATTTTCACATAATACTAAAACTGATAATTTTCACATAATACTAAAACTGATAATTTTCACATAATACTAAAACTGATAATTTTCACATAATACTAAAACTGATAATTTTCACATAATACTAAAACTGATAATTTTCACATAATACTAAAACTGATAATTTTCACATAATACTAAAACCGATAATTTTCACATAATGCTAAAACCGATAATTTTCACATAATGCTAAAACTGATAATTTTCACATAATACTAAAACTGATAATTTTCACATAATACTAAAACTGATAATTTTCACATAATACTAAAACTGATAATTTTCACATAATACTAAAACTGATAATTTTCACATAATACTAAAACTGATAATTTTCACATAATACTAAAACTGATAATTTTCACATAATACTAAAACTGATAATTTTGCTTGTTTGCTTGCACATTGAATATGTTAGTGAGAGGAAGTGTAAATTAGACTGGAAGTTGTTTGAAGGGGTTGGTTGTTTTGCTTTTTGGCATATCAACCCATTTCAGATTATTTAATGCTGAATCTGGTAATTTTCCCAGAAAGATTTTTGCTTCAAATTCTTTATATCTTTAAATATATTTTCATGGTGTTTGGTTTGTTTTCTTTGTAGAGAAAAATTGTTTTTGTTTTTGGCTTTGCAGAACATGACTGAGTTTTGGAAAGGAAAATGAAAAACACAACATTAATGTTTGAGGCATTAAAGTCAAGACGCCAATATCTTGACGCAGCCCGATTTGGTACCAGTAAAGGAGAGTAAGATGACATAATTACATAATGTAAATTAAAAGGTCAATCCATAAATAGTCGTCAGTCTAGTCAGTCAACATGGATACAAGTGTTTTAATTAGATGACAAAAATATAGTTTTATTCAGCAGCAGTGTTTGAAATGATGAAGCAGTTTGTTTAGTTTCCGTCATAATTGATCTCTAACAGTGATTTGCGAAATTTCACTAATTTCTCTTAAATTGAAAAAAAGATGGCAACTTTATTTTCTAACTCTTGGGATGTACTTTTGAAATATTTTTTTTATTTACTCTCATAATTGGTTAAAAGCACAAGTGTGTCCACTAACGTATACTGTAACAGCGTGGACCCAACAGGTCAGAGGTTATCTAGTATTATACAATACTAAACTGTTTACCTGACAAAAGTTATAGCATGTTGATTTAGAATGTCTACTTTTTACCAAATTGATATTTGAATAATATTACATTTGTGCCCATTTTTGCATTAAATACTAATCCCTAAGTGTACATTGAACAGATACTATAATACTTAGTTCGATGCATGTTATCATAACAAAAGTCTATACAAAATTTCAGCCAGCTTGGTGCAGTAGCTTCTGAGAAAACTTCTAAAGTAAATGTGGTATTGTGGTGACTAATTCTTATTAATCCTTAACGATGCATTGAACAGATACCATAATACTTAGTTAACTGCACCTTATCATTACAAAGTTCGATACAAAATTTCAGCCAGATTGATCTAGTAGTTTCTGAGAACAAATGAAATGAACAGACAGATTAAGAAAAAATAAAATTTAAATTTTTACACCATGACAAAGAGTGCACTTTGGTTATTGCTTGACAGAGTTATGTCCCTTCCAATATTCAATATACTCAATAAGAACAAAAGAAAATAGTTAATTATTTCAGTATTTTAATTAATGTAGGTAACTGAAATAGGAATGTGTAATGTTTTAGGGTGAAAAAGAAAATATAAAAATCCATTTGTCTCAAAAAATTGTTCTACTTATATTCACCCCAAACAAGGCACATTGCCACAGAGACGTAAGAGGGATATTATTAATTAGGGGTCATATCCATAGAGACATCCTAAATGGGGATTTTTTTTTTTTTACATTTTCACCCCAAACAAGGCACATTGCGACTTTGGTGTAGGGGGCTACTATCAGGGGCAGCAACTACTGGGGCACTATGTTGGGATTTGGGCAGCAAGATGTCGGTTCACGTTGCACTTGAACTTCTGCATGTCAGTACAGTTAGGGAAGCAGGAACCTGGAATGGAATTCCAGAGTCTAGCGGTTCTGGGGAAGAAACTACTGGAGTAAAAAGATCTTTTACATCTAGGGATCTCTACTGTATGGGGGTGGGATTTAGTTGCCTGTCGGGTTTGTCGAGGGTGTCTACGTCGTGGGGGCACAAGTGTATGCAGTTCGTCAGAGCATTCACCATTAAAATACTTGTAGAACAGGAAGAGGGATGCAACGTTTCGTCGATGGGACAGAGGCTGAAGCTTAGATGCCAGTTCAGGCTTATCAGATTGGCGACTCTTTTTTTAACCTTGTCTAGGAGCGAGAGACTAGTAGCAGATGCATCAGCCCAAATGTGACAACAATACTCCATACATGGGCGAATGGTGGCCTTATAGAGGTACACTATACTTTCAGGTGTCAGTAGTTTTCTAGCACGGTAGAGAGAGCCTACCTTTTTCGCAGCGGCCCTGGCAATCTTTTCAATATAATTGTTCCAACTCATGTTTCTTGTGAACGTTAGGCCAAGCAGTTTGAAAGATGTACTCTCAGACAGGGAGTCACTGGCCATTGCTATTGGTGGCAGAAAAGGTTTCTTGTAATTATTGAAGGAAACTAGTTTAGTCTTGGCAGCATTGAATGTGACCATCCATTTATGTCCCCATTCCACTACAGATTGGAGGTCATCCTCTAGTGTTTTTGCCATTTCTTTAGATATGTGTTCATTTGTTTTCCTGTCATGCCTGTTATAGAGTGTAGTGTCATCAGCATATATACCCATCTCAGAGGCAGTTTTGTCGGGGAGGTCATTAATAAATATTAGGAACAATAGAGGTCCAAGGATAGACCCCTCAGGCACTCCCACATTTATATCACACTGTTTAGATGTATGACTGTCGAGGACAACCTGGATTTTTCTCTTATCTAAGAAGGATTTTATTATGTTAAGTATTCTACCAGTGATACCGTATGATTTAATTTTCCTGAGGAGACCCTTGTGCCATACCCTGTCAAAAGCCATTGGATATATCTAGAGCTACCGCTCTGCCCTCCCCCGCTTTAAATTTCTGCATGTTGATAAAGTCGGGGAAAACAGGGACAAGAAAAGGAATTCCAATTCAAAAGAAAAAATCTTAACTTTCCAGCATCTGAGAACCTCTACAATAAAGGGGGTGTCATTTTGTTGATTGACAACATGAAACTGCGAATAAAATATAAAAAACTTGTAATTTCTCTTTTAAAAGTGGGTTGTTTATTTTATTTATGGATTATACTTCCAAAATAAACTTGTATATAAAAAGTAATAGAAATATTATTTTTTTTATTTTTTAAAAAACAGTAATGAAATCAACTGAATTTTATGAGTTAATTTTTAAATTCTTAAACTTTAAAAATCTATCAAAATTTTTCTTTTGATTCAATTTTTACGATATTTTCAGGGTCAATGTGAAATTTTATGCTCTTTCCAATAAACCGAATATATTTTTAGACAAACGTTTTTTTTTAATTCACGCCTCCCCCCATTTTGAAATGTCTATTAAAACGTAAATAATTTACTCACCAAAGTTTTATATATCACAAATTAAAGATAAAAGATCAATAAATAATATATTCAAATTTAAAACAAAAAAAAGAAGTTTTTTTTTAAGAAATTTACCTGTAAAGTTCGAAGTTTAAAACCTTTTTTTTTTAAAAACATGTTGCTTTTTTTTTTTTTTTAAACCTTGGTCCTTTAATTGAAAAAAAAAATTAGGGTTTGAATTACATTTTTCGAGTAGTTATAAGCTTGGAAAGACGGGGTCGAATTATTCAATATATTTCACGCGTTCGTAAGGTCAGTTTCTGACACACCTAGGTCACCACTTATCAAGGCCCAGAAGCCACTCAGAGATAAGGGTTATTGCATGTACAGTAATCAATGGGATAGTATTCGTTAGTATTGCAGATTTGATAAAGTGTCATTACTTAATGGGGCGGTTCATCAGGAATTTGTTTATGTTGGACTTGGAGACATCCAAGTTGAAGTCAGGTGGGAAACAGGCAAGCGGTAGAGAGTTCCACAGGCGTGCACTTCTAAGAAAGAAGCTTTGTTCATGGGATCTATGTTTTGATTTAGGCACAGATAAAGAGTGGGGAAAATTGACAGCGGTTTCAGCTAGACGGGTGTTTATCGTGAAAGATTGGCGAGAGGGGACCAGAGATTGGAGCTCAGACGAGCACTTGCCATGGAAATAACGATAAAACAAAGATTAAAGTGCTGCTATAGACAGTTATGTTGTCTACATAGATGTCAGCAAATGATCTCATTATATGATTTAGAGCATCATTAATAAAGATACTACACTTCGAAGTACTTGTTTGCAAAAAAAAACAAAAAAAACGTAAACAAATTTTACACATTAGGCGCAGGGTCGTTTTAGATGTTAAAACTAAGCCATTTTTCACCGATTGAATTCAGATCGGAAGAAAGAGAATCAGTAAAATCTTGATCACTGATGCTCTTCTAAGTGCTACCATAGACACTTGTGTTGTCTGCTAATATGTCAAAAAATAACCTGAGAACATAATTCAGAAGATCTGCACATCAACAACTATTTTTATAAACCTAAGAGAAAGGATTTAATGACTGGAGAGGACATTGTGAGATATTCCATAGCTACAAAGTTTGGGAAGCAACTTTTGTTTATATGATCTTAAAACAAAACAATTTGTTTTCATTTAAAAAAAAAAAAAAAGAAAAAAGAAAATGCAATTATGCTCTTAAATTTTGTAATATCAAATATTTTATGAGGATAAGTTAATATTATTAAAAAATTTGCAAGGTTTTTTTCATTTTATTCTTTCAGTTTCATAAAAGTAAATTTGGTAACGTTTTTAATTCCCTGTGGCTGTAACAAATGACCATTTAATCATTAAACTTGAACAAAAACAATGTAAGAATTGTCTCATTTTAAGAAGCTTATTATACTTATTATAATTTGCAAACCCTTTTTTCAGCAGGACATAAATATTAACAAACAGAAAATAATAACAAACAGGAACTAATAACCAATAAGGTTGAGAATAATAAACCCAAATAATAAAAAAAACTATACAAACTAAATTATTTATTCTATTCAAATGAAATGTTTTAAACTTGTAAAAAAAAATCAAATTAAATTATTTCACTAACCATTGTAACTCCAATAAAACTTTTTCTTTTTTTTTATTTGGGGGTCAGTCATCACTTAACCATGTCCAGAGTCTACTTTAGGATAAGGGTTAATGAGTGCTGGGGAGACAGTGAGGCAACGCCATGATGATCAGTAAGGGTGAGACTTGGGTAAGGTTTAATTATATAAGAGGACAGCTCAACAAGAACTTATTTACATTAGACTTGAAAACGGCCATGTTATAGTCAGTTGGGAAGCAGCCCCAAGGTATTGTTTTTATAACTAGTAGGTATCATTCAAGAAAAAGTGATTTTTTAAAATGACAATCTATTTGTTTCTGAATTTTTTGAGATGATGATTGATAATTCGTATTATTTGGATTATTCGGACTACTGTTCTCATTTTTAGTGTTATGTTCAGATTCCTGAATTTAACAGAAAAATTCCAGAGTTTGACAAGATAGACGGACAAAGGTTACATCGACCAAAACATTATGAAAATAACAGTCAAAATGAAAACAGGAGTCCGAATAATCCAATACGACAAACTATTTGCTTTTAAACATTTACAAGAATTTTCTTTTCATTAAAAACAGTCTGGTATATAAAATTATGAATTAAATTGAAATCAAAATTTTTTCTCATTAAAAAGAAATGCTTCATATATCCATCGTATTTGGTTTAAAATGTTTGACATGTTGACGTGTTCGATGGTAACTTTTAGAAATTGATTTTCAAACTTTCAAATTTTCTGAGATAGGCTAGTTTGAAAATCAATTTCTAAAAGTTACCATCGAACATCGATAGGCCCTATCTCTGATCAGATCTTTATTTACTATTTTCTTCTTTTTTTTTTTTGACTTCCTCCCATGTTTTCCTTGGCCTTTACCTGTGAAATGCAAACAATGCCTTTTTTCTTTTGTTCTACTTGATGCCTCCGTTCAGTCTCAAAATACAATGGACACCCCTGGAAAGGTATCTGTATGTGAAATTGTAAGGCAAGGTTTGTGCAAGTCCCAACCACACCTCTCCTAAATCGGCGCTGTTGAGTCCAGTGGCAAGGAGAAGTTCAAGACAACTGGAAACAATGCCGAGATTAGCAGAGAACACATACAGCACCTGGAAGTTCCAAATGGTCACCCATTTTAGTACTGACCAGACTCAATGTTGCTTAACTTCAGTGACCTTACAGGAATCTGTGTGTCAATGTGATTTTGTTGTATATATTTGTTCTACTTCTACTAACCCAAGAACTCTCATCCATTCTTTAATAAAGTCTCCTGTTCCGCACAAATCTCCCTATTCTGCCCAGATTCAGGTTATCAGATCAAAGCCTGCGTTGAAGACTTGCACTACCCATCCATCGTATGATTCTCATATTCTCTCCATGCAAGTTTTATGTTGTTGTTTTCATTACATATTTATTATTAAATAAGACATTATTTCCATTAAAATCCATTTAGTATTATGTATCTAAAATTGAGAAAAGCACACTTGAAATGTGTGTTAACATTATGTGAATAAGCCGAAGCAAATGGCTACTAAATTTTACCTGATGTCGTGTTTATCTAATAACAAAACTGTTTTCCACAGTTTTAGATGCATAATACTAGTTGGATTTTTAATAGAAATGATTCCTCATTTTGTAATGTGCAGCAAAAAAAAATATAAAACTATTTTTGATGTCTAAACAGTTTTTTTCTTGTGTTCTTTCGCAATCTTTATAAGATTCCCTTCAAGTATCATACTGTATGCAAATGCCTGATAGGATCTTTCATTGCTCGACGACAGTAATGCCTTGTCGGTTAGTAATTGCAGAAGTTCCTTGAACTTACACCATCCACTTCTAAAATGTTGCATCTGCTCCAATGGTACCACCAAGGTAAACAAATAAAAAAAAAATGATCGACTCATTTGTTTAGCATTAAAATGAACCTTATCAGAAAAATCAACTCAAATATACTCTACTAAAAAGCAAATTAAAAAACAAGTTGAGCATGTGGGGTCTCCTGCCACGAGTGAAAAATTTACTTTCACCATGACTAATGTTTGTGCAAAATTGTAAAAAAATCCAAGGTGTGGTTATTGAGAAAAGTGCAAATGGATGAATGATATGGAGGCAATTTAACCCCTATAATGCCTACTGAGTTATCCCGGAAAATCCGTTCTGGCAAAAATTTACTTTCTCTATGAATAACGTTTTTGTAAACTTTCAAAAAAAAAAATCCAACGCATGGTTATTGAGAAAAGTGCGAACAGACGAACAGGAGTGAGACAATTAGGTCCAATCCCTGCTTTGTCAGGGATCGGGAGGGGGGGGGGGCAAAAAATAAACCAAACTAAAGCAATAAAGATATAAAAACCTATTTTCTAAAGAATTAGAAAATAAATTACACATACACTAATAAAAAGATCAACTATAGTCTTGTGGAGTTTCACACTATGTTGACCATTGTTTCGGACAATGTAACTCCGTTCTTCTTTGGGTGTACCTTTACCAATTTGGGAATTATATTCGACTATTAGGTTCCCAAGTTCATAAAAAGAAAAACAGTACAATCACATTGACACATCAGTTCCTGTTAGATCATTGGTTAAGCAACATTAAGCTTGGTCAGTACGAGATGGGTGACCATTTTGGAATATCAAGTGCTGTATACATGACGTTAACATCTCCCCCACAAGAACTGCAAAAAAACCTATCATCATCTCCCCTGACTGGGATATACATGCAACTGGGGGGTTACTTGTGAATTTGATCTTTCCATGATACTTCCTCCTTCAGAGGAAACTGGTTCAAAGCATCTAGGTTGTGTGCCACTGGCAAATTCATAAAGATTCGTCTGAAGAAGGTTGGAGGTTACATTGGCCGAACCATTTTTAACATAACAACCAAGATGTGAGTCCGGATAATTCAAATTATCATTCCTCATCTAAAAAAAATTCCGAAACTTAATATCTAGATGATATTGTAAGTTTTATATAATTGAACGTGTTGACAAGGGTTTAGATAACTGATTGTAGTTATGAAACTGGCTTGTTTTCATTTATTGTGTTTTACGGAACAAAAATAACAGAAAGGATGGAATACTGTTGCCATATCTGGGCAGGAGCTGCTAAAAACAGCCTATCCTGCCTTGACAGAGTACAAAATAGACTTTGTGGCTTAGTGGGGGATGCCCTTTTCTCTACCCTGCAACCTCTCTCCCACAGAAGAGACGTTGCGAGCCTATTCTTGTTTTATCGTTATTTCCATGGCAGGTGCTCGTCTGAACTCCAATCTCTGGTCCCCCCTCGCCAATCTTTCACGAAAAACACCCGTCTAGCTGAATCCACTGTGAAAAATTTCCCCCACTCTATATCTGTGCCTAAATCAAAACGCGGATTCCATGAACAAAGCTTCTTTCTTAGAACTGCACGAGTGCACACCTGTGGAACTCTGTTCCGTCTGCCTGCTTCGCTCCGGACTACAACTTGGATGTCTTCAAGTCCAATGTTAACAAATTCCTAATGAACCGCCCCCTTAATTAAACACTTCATCAAATCTCCACACTAACGTAATGTACTTGCAATAACCCTTATCCCTAAGTGGCTTCCGGGCCTTGATAAGTGGTGATCACTGTGTAAAAAAAAAAAAAAAAAAAAAGGAATGAACCTCCAACTGTTAAAATATTTTTTTTTTCTTATATTAAAATCGTATTAAGAAAAGTTTACTCCTACTTGTTTTCCCATAGATTCAAAGTTTAATGGAAGACCGTTTTTAATATGGGGCAATGGGGCACATCAAGCTTTCCTATAAGGGCATACAAACTGATTAACTCTAGAAACTTAGAACAGATATTACACTAAAAAAATATTTGCAAAAGTTACGAAATTTAATAAATTAGGCACAATGCCATTAAAAGCGTTACAATTGAAGATATTTTGAATTTACTTGCTAATTAACAATGATGCAGTTTTTAAAACTAGTTATAAAGCAATAAAAATGGAAATTTGTGTGTGGGAGGTTGGAGAGGTTATCATCTGTTTATGCGATTCTTGACTAGATGTATTCTGACCCATTCGTTCAAGCAGTTTGTTTCTTTTACTATTTATCTATCATTTTCACTTTTGCAGTCACCATAATACCACATTTACTTTATATGGGCTATCCAAGTTAAAATATCCCCAATCGTTTGAATCTAATTTTGTTTATATATATGTGTGTATTTATCAATTTAATTGAAATAAAATAAAGGAGGGGGATCAAAAAACAGATTAGTAACAATGGGAGTACTTTGATCCTAGCTCAAAGCAGTTTTCAAATAAATTATGGAATGCCTTGGTGTTCAACTGAATTTGATGAGCTTATGGAATACAGACTTATAAAAAAAAAAAAAAAGAAGAAACGCCTTTTTTTTAGCTGTCAAGTTGATGAATACCGCAGATATTTACCATTGAGTGTACAAATAAAATTCATGATATTTTAACTTGTTGCAGTGATAAATACACACGAGAATATGCTTTTCTTGTCTTCAGCCACGCATCTAAATCTGAGTTAGCGGTATGAGTAATTAGTAGACATTTCTGAAACTTGCAGCTTCAAATTTGGACCGTCTACTATTCGAGTAATTAAGTTTTACATCGACACTTTGTTATATTATTACAATATGTGTATAGGTTTCTTCAGTTCGGTTTTAAACACGTATTTTGCCAAGCTTTTTTGTTTGCTTTATGGTAGCCAAAGATACTTACCAAAAACACTAAAGTGACCAGTTGTTGTTGTTGTTGTTTTTTTTTTGTAGCATGGAGAACAAGTGCGTAGAATTAAAAATAAAGTATGGAAAAAAATCGGAATTATTTACGTGTAACTTGGTATTTCGTTACACACAATGACATCCTTCACTCGTATCGTTAATTAAAACAAAAAAATTAAATGAAATTAAATAATAGGCGCGACAGTAAAAGTTGAGCATTGGAAAACAGACATGAATTTGCCTTTTTAACACGAATGTCACGTGATCGCGAATGGCAGCTATCCCGTCATGCACCTTTCCGTTATGGCTATTAAGGTATCGGCAACAACTGCTAAATTAAATTGCACAGGCAAATTGTCGAGAAAAAGGTCTTGGTTATTTTGGTTTTCTAAAAGAACAAGAATACGATGGTTAATTATTTATTTGAGGCAATTGTTTTTAATAACGAAGAGTACGTTTGTTTGTTTGTTTTTCAAAAGAGGCGTGGTGAGAGGAGGAGGAGAACGGAGAAGGAGTAGGAGAGACGTCGTCTAACAACAACAACAACAACAACAACAACTTCACACCAAAGCAATTTTTTTTAAAAATATGTTCCAGAAAAAAAAAAAAAATTAATCATCTTTACTCTTTTATTCACATAACTATCTTCCCTCCCTCATTTTTCGCAAAAGCACGACGCCTGTAAATATGACAACGGAGAAGAATGTTATTATTTCTTTAGTCAGTATTTGAAACTGTCTGTAATGTTGGGTGTAAATTCACATCATTTGCACACGGGCGCATTTTAAAGGTTGCATTATAATTTTTAAGCAATAATATCAGAAACGGCAACAAAATACGGTGATGTTTATTGCAATGTAAAACTATATACTAACTATCCGAACGAGGGGAATGAGGGTTAATTCTTATTTTAGTTACGTAAATTATTTATTGTGAAATCGGTTTCGGTATTTTCACTCAAATAGTGTGTTAATAAAAAAAATTACACACAAAGGTGCTTACTGCGCTATTTTTTAAATGGTATTTTCACGCTAAATTCAATTTTTACGATATATTTGTTTGTTAAATTGTTAGGTGAAAGTACAGAAAAGTTACAAAACGCTCTCCCCTCCCCATGTTAAGAATACCTTTCTAAAGTCGTTATTACACGTATTTTAGCGCGATGACATAGATGCACAAGTACGAAAACAAGTTTCACTGCGCGTTAAATGCCGAAATGAAAAGTCGCAAATTACTCTGAACTAGAAAATTATGAACTTGAATTATCATCCTTAGCTAGTTCCGGTCTCGGGGACTTTTAATTTCGGCATTTCGTTTCACGTGTACGGTGAAATTTGCGATAACGTTTTGCTTGTTTTAATGTTATTTGTTTAAAATAGTTGTTAATGGTAAAACCTATTTTATTGTAAATAATTTACTTGATTAAAATAGAAATTAACCAAAAGTGATCTCAATACTGTGAAATTTCGAGATGCTTCTTGAGTTAGCGATCCAAAAATTAAAATTTGGTTAATTCCTATTTCAGTCACGTAAATTCACTGGTAAACAAAAAGAAATTAGAATCTGAAAATGAAATCCATCTTGCTCTTAGAGGCTACATTATTTTTTTTTTCAAATTTGAATTTAAAAAAATATTGCGTTTAGTTATATTTTTTCTTTTAAATAATATTTTCAAAATTTATTTAAAATGTTTCAGTGGTAAAATGTCAGTTTTTCTAATAAAATCATTTTAATTTTAACAACGAGCATTTCATGTGCAGTACATGCAACACTGAAATTTTATTTCACACAGCTTGTAGTGACCAACTAAGTCAAATTGCTTGTCAAGTAAGCAGAGGAATCTATTCGGCCAGATATGTTTTCCAAACTGTATTAACAATACAAATCCATAATAGCAGTTCCATTTATGCCTTCTACTTAAATACCATGTGAGAACAATTTCCCCATAATCAGATTTTAATGCAAATGGTTGCATGTTGTTACGACAAAGATTATTCTGGAACTATATCCAGATATCAGATTTGTCCAACCCAATAGACTGTGTTGACACACCGAAGCATTTTGCTGGAACTGTTGTAATGTTGTGACCCTTTTGGGGTGTGATCATAGTATAGTATCTGTGTTAACTGTAGCAAGCAGAGCCAAGGGTCAGAACAGTATTATTATTATCATTATTATTAATTGATTCGAGTGACGGCTGGTTGCTGGATCAATTATTATGATTAGAAAAATAAACAATTTAGTTGGGAAAAATGATTGACATATAATAATATCGCAAAAGGAATTTGAAAATAGAAAATAGATTTAAACATGATTTGTTGTTTGCATAAACAAATAACTAGATTGGGGTTGCATCAGCTGTTGGTCTGAGGCATGTAATGAGACACGTTATGGAATGTAGGTTTAGGGAGATTGTAGAAGTCATTAGCTGGACATTAGAGAGAACGGACATCTCAAAAAGGGGAGTTAGTTTCTCCATGGTACAGGGGGCGGCACCATTTCAGGCAGCCAAGATTTAAAAATGTGTAATCTCTGGAGATGCCGGCCGTATTGTGAAAATAAATATTCGTAAATAATTCAAGTATGTGTTGTGCTATTTACAGTTGTTAAAAAGAACTGTTTGTCTATAACTGTTTCGGGTCCTGGATATGACAATAAACTATATCCGATGGTGAGGCCCTAGCTTGTGGGCTTTGGGGAGTATGGAGTCACCCTTTGATTGCCATTGCTCCCAGGTCCACTCTGACGCAGAGTGATAGTACCTGTTAAGGTCCCAACTATGGGTTAAATAGAAACTGACTTGAAAAAACATTCTATTAAACTCTTCAAAATCACTAGATTCAGCATTAAATGACCTAAAAAGGTTGATATGCCATAAAGCAAAAACAACCATCCATCCACAACTGTTTCGATACGTCCACGTCAATCGTTTCCTGTTAGAACTGTTGCATAAATGTTAAAATATACACATTAGGCGATCAACTAAATGATACAACGTATATACATACATGCATTTACACGTACATGAATATACAAGTAAAATATAAAACCCAACTATTCAACATGTATGCCATTATAGAACATATTCATATTCATATTCATACACACAACGTAACACTGTCGGGATGAAATTGAAACTGGAACTGAGAAAGACGCAATTCAATTTTGCACCGTTTATTAAAATCACTTTCAAAATAATGTCCACGTATTATTTCAATAAAAAAAACGGTTTTACATATTTCCCATGATGCCACAGTGAGATTCTATTTGCGAATTCCAATAGTAATTAAAAATCAAAAGTTAATGTTTGCATCAGTATGGTCTAAATTTTTTTTTTTTTTTTTTGTGAATGTTTTGGTGCTTAAATTCCAACAGTAGTACACCATTATCAATGTTTCTTGCAAATCTCTGTGAAACAATTCCCTTGCTGGTCGCATAAAGAACCAAGATGTTTGAGAAAGTGGTCCAAGTGTGAATACAGGTAGTACATTTTGATACTGATATTGTTGTTGAGGTTCTTAAAGGCCACAAGCATGTTTGCTGCGAGATCTTTATAGTTCTCCACTTTTGTGTTACCTAGGACATTCATCATGACTTGAACGCTTCTTACTCAACATGATTCATGATTTCCTCATATGCAGGAGAGTATTTTGATCGGCTAATTTGAGCACCAATCAAAAATACCAGCCTTTATTTTTTCAGTTACCAAATTGGGAAAGGTTTTGTAAAGAAACTGAAAACATCGTTCATCTTTATCTAATGCTTTTGTGAATTGCTTAATCAAACCAAGCTTTATGCGAAGTGGAGGAAGTAGAATGTGTACCTTGTCAAAAGTCATACATGTTCATATGACAATTTTCATTCATTTCAGAATTTTTAAAATTTTATTTTAATTCAATAAATGTTCAGATAATTAATGTTTTATTTTTTTGTTATTGTATTACTTTAGTGTATTTGTTTTGATTTTAACTAAAATTTATGCAAAACTTAGACATTTTTGCATGGGGTCTTCTTCAATTGTCTCTCCCTGTTCCGAAAGGGAGTTCTTAAAAAATGAAAACAAAAAAAAATATTGTCCAAAGTAACAGTCATGCACAAGTGCCGATTTGGTGGTTGTTTGAAATAAGAATGAAAATAGGAAATCACAAAACTGAATTTCCATTAAAAAGAAACAGTATGTACATAATTGTCATGTCAAAATTAGTTTAATATTACATCATTATTGCATAAAACATGTACTTCTCAACTAATAATACGCTATTCGAAAGCTCTTTGTTAAAACTCCTGTGCTTAACATTCACAGGGAACATAAATTGAAACAAATACATTGAGGACATTGCCAAGGTTGCTGTGAAGAAAGTGAGCTCTCTCTACCGTGCTAGAAAATTACTTATACTTGAGAGTATCTTATATCTCTAAAAAGTCACCATTTGCCCAGGCATGGAGTATTGCAGCCATATCTGGGCTACTATATTTATCACTGTTAAATATAGTAGCCCAGATATGGCTGCAATACTCCATGCCTGGGCAAATGGTGACTTTTTAGAGATATAAGATACTCTCAGGTATGAGTAATTTTCTAGCACAGTATGATGGTCCATAAAAAGAGTCTCCAATCTGATAGGTCGAACGCTATCAACCAAACCTCAACCCCAGTCTCATCACTGCAATGTTGCATCCCTGTGCCTGTTTTACAAGTATTTTAATGAAATGTGCTCTGATAAGCTTGTAGCAATTGTACCTCCTGGACGTAAATATCCTCGACTAAACTGACAAACAGCAAAATTCCATCCCTACACTGTAAAGATCCGTAGATGTCGGAAAGCCTAGAATGCCCAATAAAATTTCGTAATTTTTGGATACATTGTTTTTGCTTAAAAGGAGATGTTAAAACATTTCTGCTGTGGTTTAACCACAAACAAGTACCTTATTTTCCTTAATAATTAATTTTCTACTTCATCATTTTTCGTAATTTTTGGATATGCTACTAATTTCGACATGACAATTAAGTAGATACCATTGGTTTTAATTGAAATTAATTTTTTTTTTTTTTTTTTTACAAGGGTGTCACCAGGCTAGAAGGCCTCTCAAGGATAAGAGTTAATAAGTGTACGGTAATCACTGAGACAACAGCATAGTAATCGTTAGTGATAGAAATTGGGTATGATTTGATTACTTAAGGGGACAGCTCAACAAGAATTTGTTTATATTGGACTCGAAGACGACCATGTTGTAGTTTGCTGGAAAGCAGGTCAGCAGAACAGAGTAGCAGGGAGACCCAACATTGCCCATGATTGAATGATGATCAATGAATGTTTCACACTCTCATATTTTCATTGTCATCAAAATCGGTGAAATTGCCCACTTTTCAATCAAATCGATGGATTGCTTGCTCTAGTTGGGAACCCACTATGTTGCACCAAGACGAAGCTTCACATGCTTCTTGCAGTAACTTAGTTCACAATATGTTATAGTCTAAACTGCATTATAGAGAACCTACTGTTGGTTTTATAATTATTAAAGAAAACGTATCCATTAAGCTGTTGGCGGTAGCAGTGCAGTGAATGTAGTATTTACATGTTGACTCATAATTGAACTAAATTTCTAATCAGCAGTTTCTTTCAGCCAGTTAGAATAATCCAACACATAGTGTGAAAAGCTGAACACAGTGTCTTTCTTTCCTTTTTTTTTCAAGGAAGTCACCACTTATCAAAGCCTGAAGGCCACTCGAGGATAAGGTTTCATGACTATAAGGTGACATATTTTGTAGTGTCGTTACCAAAATACATTTTTTGGTGTAACAAATATATAAAAATGGGGGGGGGGGGAATAAAGCAAAGTCTTGTGATTAAAGGCAAAGTAACAATAAATAAAATATACAAAAGGAGCAAATGAATAATAGACCCGAAGAGTATATCAATTTAGTCAAGTTTTCTTGAAAGAAACAAAATGCTAATTGCTTTTATTTTCTAAAGCAAGGGTTGACAATTAAACTTAAGTACCAATTGCAAAATGTAGGCAAATTTTTTTTGGATATATTTCTTCTCTTTTTTCCTTATCTTTTCTCTTAAGTTTGCTTCACTGATGCTGATGCTGTTGGTCATGTGACTAATTTCTGCCTGTTGATTGAGCTTCACATTCCTGCGTTTTGTGATAAAATTCAAGCTGAAGTTGGCAGTTCGAACTTGACACTTGAAATGTGTTGACGTGCTATCTTCTATCCGTCTAAACAGGATGTTTAAGTGTTGAAGTGAACTCATCTAAGTTACCTGGCAGAGTTTATATTGTTGAAGTGATTGTGTCTAAGTTACCTAACAAATTTTTATCTTGCTGAGAGAAATCTTCAAGGAAATTCAAGAAATCTGTTGACTTGGGAATTAAATATGTTGGAAAAATCCCAGCTTGCAGGAGAGAAGACACATGTGGGAAATATTCTCACTAGGAAAGGTTGAATTGGAAGTGTCTATCACTATAACTAGATATTTTTTCTAAGGCCTGAAGAAAATGGATGCGTCTCAAGTTGCAGTTTTTCTAAGTCAAAAGAAAAGAATATTTATATTCTGAGCAGACTCAAAGAAGCAATGAAGAATTTTTTTTTTACCGGACTTGTTACCTCTTCAGAGAATGTTATTATATTACGAATTATGTGTATTTTTTTTGGGGGGGGGGGGGTTATTCCTTCAGGAAAATGAGGAAATAAATTCCTCACTATAAAAGAACACTCTTGGAACATTATTTCAGATAATAAGTTATCTTTGTCTGCAGATATTTCAACTAATCTACTCGAGAGTACTTTTATTTTAAAATAGACGACATTACAAAATGTAAGCTTAAATTGCAAACAAAGAGACCAAATTTTTTAAACTTTGCTAAAGTATTTAGACCTTTCTAAAAAAAAATCCTATGTTGGTTGATATATCATATCACAGCAGTAAGTAAAAAAAAAATACCTTCTTAACTTGTCCGTCTTTCTGTCTTTCTTTTTATCTTTTGAAATTGTTACCACACAAAGGACTTTCTCTGAGAGAAAAATCTTAGCAGCAGACAGCTCGTGAATTTTTTTTTTGCTATAAGTTTCTTTTTTTTTTTCCTAATAAAATTGTTGGTTTGTTTATATATCACCAAGTCTTTTCCCTTTCTTGTTGCTTTTCTTTGTCTTTGTATTGGTAATGTTTTTATGCATCGAAGTGACCTTCATTGGAAGTGATGATAATAATTTTAACAAAAAAGATTAAAAAAATAGAACATACAAAATAAAAGGGTTTCTAGTTGAGAAACTATTCTAGAATTAATTCTATCACTTGGAACGACAAAGTTAAATTTATTGTCCAAACAATGGTAACAAATTAAAACGGGAAAATATTGATTGCCCCTTTAAAATACTACAAAAAAAAGAAAGAAAGAAAGTCTTACTTGATATGTAAAACCCTAAAAGGAAAAAAACATGTATAAAAGGGTCTTTAAAATTTTGACAGGCGCTCTCTCAATCTTCTAGAATCTTCTGGTTTTAATGTTTTTTTTTTCTTTTAAAATAAAAATGTCCTTACAAGAAGAGAATTTTGGTTAAATTGTCTTCCAAGACAGTTTTGTTGGGGTGCTTGGTCGGCATTCACCGATGCCTTGTGTCACGGTTGTGATGTGAACATAGGTAAATGTTTCCCAACCCCCAACAAAAATATGAAAATAAAAGGTTGTCAGAAATGGCATTAAGACAAAGGCGAATTTTAAAAGTTCAATATGACTTTTATTTAACAATATAAGAAAGGCGAATGATGTTATTGTGTTGATGTATTTTTATTTGTGTGTGTGCTGGTTTAGCACGAGAGTCATGAAAGTGATAAAGCTGAAATGTTCAAGAAAGGAATATTTTTGTAATAAAGTTAATGTTTGTAATTTCTTGTATGGTCGCTAAGACTCTCTCTCTCTCTCTATATATATTTGTATTTAGTCTGACAGGTCCTGAATTAAATGCGTAAATTAAAGTAAAGAGAGAAATCTTGCTCTGACTGTGGCAAAATGAAATAAGAAGGGTAAATGTTAATTCTCACTGCCTTGGTACTTCCATGTGGAGAATTTAGGTGCATATATGCATTTAACGTCCACATGGACGGAGATTGACGTTGGTGTCTACAGTATGCTGCTCAAACTGATTCATTCGGGCGCAAAAATGCCCTTTTTATAGATCCAAACCGGCTCCAAAACTGCTGATATTTTGACTTTTGGAAAATCGTAAAAAAGATAATCTTCTTACTTTTCTCATTGGTTGCTTGTGTCACGTGATGGTGCTTTCAACTACGTCCATCAAAAATATGTTATTTTAACTTTTGTTATTTTCGGAAAAGTGCGTGGACGTATTTGAAATTGTGCCGTTGCTGACAAAACATATTTTTTTGCAAAATGTACAGGGAAAATTGAAATCTATAAAGGATCCTTTATTTGCGCGTGAGCGTGTGTGTAAACCAAGGATGTATGCAGAACCAAAACGTTGCTTGTACAATCACTTAATATTTGTAACGAGTCGTTACAGTTTCTTTCCTTAAGTTACTTTCCTGGAGAACACGTGTTCTTTCGCCTTCTTGTCTGACGGGCTGGCAAATTTGATTTCTGTTTCTTACAGAAAATATCCCAGTTTCTTTGTTAGTCATTTTTGAGACTAATAGTTTCCCAGTTTGTAAGACCTTGTTGCCCCGTAATTAACTGGAGATGGAAACGTCTTTCCCTAAAGGAGAAAAATCCATAACATAATGTTAACGTGAAAACAATTTTTGACAGAGCACGAAGCTCTGCATCTTTTCCAGAGACTGGCAAACTCGAACTGAAGAGAACGGGCAAAAGGCCCTTTCTCACCTTCTCACTCTTATCAGGGCAAGGAAGGTGACTGCTAAAAAGTAATGATGATGATGATGGTGATGATGATGCCAATCACACCAGGTCAAGAAGTGTAGGTATTCTACTTCACAAAGGTCAAAATGGACCGAACCTCCACCCTACACTCCAGGCTGCTAGGATTAAAAAAATAAAATTCTCAAAAAAGGTGGTAGTGTAGTAATCATTAATGGTGTAAGTTAGGTAGAATTTGATTATTTAAGGAGACGGTTCAGCAAGAATTTGTTTACATTGGACTTGAACATGAACATGAAACGAACCATTTGGCATGTCAGGATAGTTTTGATGTCGGCAGCGTCAGTGGTGGTGCATCGGTAAGAAAGCTGGTCGGGTGTTGAGCAGCAGCGATCTAAGTTTTGGTCTAGCTGGGTGAGGGGTGGTGATACAGGGATGTGGCTTAGTGCGTGCGGCGATCCTTAGTAGCTGGTGTCGCTAGTGAGCTGTTGGTGAGCAGTGATGATCTGGCGGTGGCTGAAGGGGTTTTATCTTTAGGGCTTGTGTCAGAATCGTGGGTGAGATGGCAGCAACGTGGCGGTGTTGGCTGCATGTAGTGATTTCAGCATCTGGTGTCGCTAGCGAGGGGTTAGCTGCTGGCTGATGATGGAGCGAAGTTCACAGCATGCCATGTTAGGACCGATCTGCCGGTTGTCGAAAAGGCTGACGCTTTTATAGTCACGAAGCGGACAAAGTAGAGAGCAAAGAGAGTTTTAATCGCTGGCTTGAGTTTTGCTTTTTGATTGTGTTTGTTTTTTGTACTTTAATGCGTTGTAGAGAATCGTCTGTTTGGTGTATGTATGCATGTGTTATATCGATTTAAAGCTAATAAAATTGTGAATGTAATCTAGTCGGTGTTGTATGGTTGCAGTGTTTCATGAAATAGATATTCGTGTTTATATGCTGTAGGAGTTGCGTTTACTGCGATGTTTGTGGTTTGTATTTCTTTTTTTTATGTACGGCTTTCTCTGGCGGTTTTCTTTGTTGAAGTGAAGTGCAAGTTATTCTAATGATGTGTGTATCTAAAGAAATGGGATTTGAAGTTGTTGTGTGTATTTATTGTGTTCATTTGCGTTGTATTGACGAACGGCTTTGTCTTAGAGTCACCATTATTGTCACTGTCACTGCCCCTGAAGGTTTCCGGTTTATTCATGCAAATATGGAGGGATATGCGATATAACAGTGCCCCCCCCCCCCAAATCTTGATCATATTTGCACGATAAAGTTTCTGAAACGTGTGGGCAGTTGTCCCCTTGTTGTTTTTGCTGGGATTTTGATAGGAATGTGAAGTAGGCATGGATCTATATGTTGGATATGGTCTATATACATTGTGTTGCCTGTTACTGCGGATGTAGCGGTTGCTGTTGCGCCAGTAACGGTTGTAACTGCTGCTCTGGTAACTTTGGTCGTATGATGGTGGCTGTGTGCGTCGAAACTCCTTGGGCGGGTGTTGGTATCTGCATCTGTATTTGAAGCATAGGAGGTCTTTGAGATATCTCTGACATATGGGGAAACGTTGTTGCTGTTGACGAGCATTGTATATGTGATGACTATTATTGGGTTGGGTCAGATGAGGCATCACATCTCGACCTGACCGAAGGGAAAATCCTGGTTCTCCTCTTCTGGTATGCTGTTGTTTGTTGTTGTGACAAGGGCTTGTGCTTTGTTCAAATATGTTTTCTCTTACATGTATGCACGCACGTATGCACACACACACGCACGCATATACACAGCCTCATACACACACTCACATTCATGCGCATACACACACCCTAGCTGTGACGTCACTTCCTTTTAAGTGAAAAACAGACATGCGCACCCTGAATCCTAACTCCAGTATAAAAGTCAACAAAACCTGTTAACTTCCCTTTTTCATCTGGACCTGCATTCAAGCTGCTTAGTCGACGAACCGACTGCGTGTTCTAACGTCACTTTCCCTGCTACTCTAATGTGGGGCAAGCGCAAGCACACTTTATACGCTTTCTCTCTCCATGAACTGGATTGACTTTTCTCACTCTATCTCCCCTTCACTTTGGCCCATCGACACAGACATGTGCGCGACGTTCTACTGAGCTTAACCCTTTCTTTCTACAGATGGCTTACCACTTCGCGTTTCTCTATTGCATTCCCCCTTTCCTTCCACGCGCGTAGTCGTCAATGGCTGAATGAGCACATGTACACCGAAGACTTTCATTTCTCAACAGAAAATAAACGACATGTTTATTTTATTCCAGCATCTGAGTTCTTTGTTTCCTTCATTCAATTCGTTTCATTATTTTTTCTTGTAGCGAGTTAGGGTATTTTATATCCTGGTCCACAACAGCTTGCATGCACCGAATGTTGATATCTGCAGTTGCATCTGAAGCAGGGGAGGCCTTTGAGGTATCTCTGGCATACGAGGAAACTTTTTGGTTGTTGACGAGCCTCTCAATGCTGCTGTTGATGTGGGTTGATCTGTTCACTAGTGCTCGTACAGTTCGGGTGTCTGTTGGGTCAGGTGTATTTGTTTGTTGGATTTCTCTGACTCGAGTGGTGTTTTTGAGAAAGAAATGCGGTATCTTGGAGGTGGCGAAGTCGGATTTTACACCATGATCCAAGTATCTCTGAACCTCAGATGCTGTGCCTATTGCGTTGTAGTGGCTGTCCATTGTTTTGACAAGGTGGGGGTAAATGTGATAGTTCCATGCTTTGACCTTTTCGATCATAAGCATTGCGCTTATGATCGAAATAAGCCTGTTTCCGGTTTATTCATGTAAATATGGAGGGATATGCGATATAACACTATGATATTGTAGTCAGCCGGGAAATGGACCAGTGGAACAGTGTTCCACGGGTGGGCAATTCTAGGAAAGAAGCTTTGTTCATGGAATCTGCGTTTAGATGTAGGCATAAATGGAGAGTGGAAGAAATTGTGGATAGTGATTGTAGCTAGTCGAGTGTTTTTTTTTTTTGAAAGTTTGACAAGGGAGAGGATCATGGATTGGAGCTCAGACGAGCACTTGCCATGAAAATAACGATAGAGCAAACACCGGCTCCGGCTCGCAACTGCTCTTCAGTGTGAAAGCTCGTTTTGCTTTCCGTTTATTTTGGTTTTCTACATCGAAGCCCGAACATGTGTTTTCATAACTCAACGCATATTCAAAGTGTGTATTTCTCACTAAAAATGTGTATTTTAAAAAACATTTTTTTAAAACTCGAAATGACTTTTCCTGTAATAATATTTAACAAAAAATTAGAACATTTATAATATCTACACAAAATTATTTTTCTCTGTCAACTCAATACGGTATTTAATGACTTTACCAACTAATACTTTATTATGTATTTCTTAAAAAGAAAAAAAAAATGTAAATTAATTCATTTTTTATTCAGGTTTTGCATTTTTATTCTTGTTTGAGAAACAGATAACTCCGTCGACCGGTGATCACGACGCCACCTTGCGGCGGTCGGGATAAACAATTTCAACGTGATTTTCGTGCAACGTCGTCAAGTCTGTGGCACATAGCAATACAAAAATGATACTGCATCGAATTCTTAATATTTGTACACACCAGAAAAGAAGTCTGCTCTCTTTAAAGCCGCACCGATTCACCACAGCCCGGACATGTGCGTCGACTACGAAATCTGCAAACGAAGAATTTCAACTCCAATATTTGGATGGAGAGAACGAAGGTTAGTCTCTCTCGTGATTTCATTTGTTCTTGTTTTTTAATAACCTTTACAACCTTTGACCTTTTTTATTTAAATTTTTTTTTTTTATTCCTTTATAAGTTGAAACCGGCTTTTTATTTTCTCTTTGTTTACCCAACGAGAGTAAACCAAATAGGTTGCTAGTGCAGAGAGTGATCCGCGCTATTTTTTAAAATCGTATTTCCAAGTTTAATTAAAGTTTATATGTTTTTTAAAATTCAATTGTAAGGTTGAAGTATAGAATAGGTACAACACACCCTCCCTCCTCATGTTAAGAATGGCTTTTTAAATAATAACGTTATTATTTACGTCCGGATCGGATCACTCTCTGCACTATTACCCAAAATAGTATTGCTATCCAACGTACTTTTAGGATAACTCCTATTTCAGTCACGTAAATTCTATTCGTTTTGATGCTTCTACAGAATTTCAACCGAACTGAAACTAGGATTTAACTTGGAAATACTATCAAGAAGAAAAAATAGGTTGTATGCACATAGATTCGAAAAAGTTATCAAAAAAACAAATATATAACAAATAAAGTTCAATTTTTACGACGTGCCCCCACTGCCCCAGTGCCCCAGTGTATTATAAACACCCCAACCTCCCCATGTTAAGAACGGCTTTCGGAATAAACACCCCCTCCCCCAACCGCGAAAGCCGTTCTTAACATGTGAAGGTTGGGGTGTTTATAATACACTGGGACACGTCGTAAAAAGTAACCCAAATAAATGTTATCAAAGGCAAGATAAGTTACTTTTCTACCTAACTGGATAATTAGGTATTATTTTACTTTAAGGCCCATTTCACGTTCGTACATAACAAAATATTTGTTTTTGTAGATTTTGGTGTGCTAAAAACGAATCTGCAAACCGTTTCCGTTGCAAAAAAAAATAGTTTTCATGACATAAAGAAAGTGGGTGATCACTTTTCCATGTAAATTTAACTTAAAATGAGCACCCACTTTCTGGCCACCTGAGAGGGGGGGCATTTTTGTGTGTTTATTGACTAAAAAGTTTTTATTTGGTTTCTTTTGCATGGTATTAACCCTTGAACTTGAGACTCTTTTCTATTTCACAGCCTAGCCTTCGTTTAGCTACGCGCGAGCATAAATGAAGGTGTTAAATGTGCACTTGCGTACCAAACTGCCTTATCACAGTGTAGTATTGGCGAAAAATTAAAATTCGACAAAAACCAGTAGTTTTCCAAATATTAAACCATGTAATTCTATACGTTATCACAGGTGGTCATTTTGTACGCCCAAGCGCACATTTAACATAGCGTAAACGAAGGTTAGGCTGTGAAGTAGAAAAGAATCCCAAGTTCAAGGGTTAATACCATCGTGATTCGTGCACGCTTGCGCGTACAAAAATGGCCCGCCGTGATAACATAGAATTACATGGCTTCATATTTGGAAAACTACTTGTTTTTGGTCTAATTTAAAATTTTCGCCAATACTACACTGTGACATGGCAGTTCAGTATGCGAGTGCACATTTAACAGCCTTTTTATGCTCCCGCGTAGCGTAAACGAAGGCTGGGCTATTAAATGGAAAATAGTCCCAGATTTAAGGGGTTAATACCATACAAACGATAAATTTGCGACGGAAACGGTTACCATATTCTTTTAAAGCACACCGAAACTACAAAAACGATTTTTTTTCTATACGAATGTGAGATGAGTCTTAAAGTAAAATAATACCGATTTTTTCTTTATTTTTTAATTTCCTTGTGTCTTTATTGAAAGATGGAAACACAAAAAAAAATCGAAAAAACCTTTTAGCCAATAAACCCTAAAAAAAAATGTCCCCCCTCTCAGGTGGTGAGAAAGTGGGTGCTCATTTTAAGTTAAATTTACTTCGTAAACTTATGACCCATTTTTCGATAAAGTAATTTCTTCATATCATGAAGACTATTTTATTTTTGCGACGGAAACGGTTTGCAGATTCGTTTTTAGCACACCGAAATCTACAAAAAATAAATATTTTGTTATATACGAACGTGAGACGGGCCTTAATGTAAAATTTTACCGATAATTTTTTAGTGTTTTTATTTAATGTAACATGTTTATTCAGCTTGAAAAATATAGTGTTTTTTACCGATGTATTGGAAAATTAAAAATGGCACTGGACTGTTGAACACGGTAAGTTTGGGGAAAATGAGTTAAAAATAAAAAAACGTACAAGATACTGTTAAAAACTCTCTCAATATATGCTACCATGACATAGGCTGACATACATTTGGTGGATTTTTAACAGTATTTTGTATAGTTTTTTATTTTTAACTTGTTTTCCCAAACTTACTGTGTTCAACAGAGAGTCCGGCACCATTTTTAATTTTCCAATACATCAGTAAACATTGTTTTTCAAGCTGAATAAACATGTTGAAAAACTGGCTCGGTCTATCCTTTTCTCAAAGGTAGATGGGACTCTCTAAAGCCATGGTAAGATCCCGTCTAGTGATGGCATCATGATAAAAAATACTCTTGATAGCCCTTGAAGCATCAAGTATTCAGCTACCGACAAAATTCGAATTACACTACAAACTTGTGTAGTAAGTTCAATTACGGCTACAGCTGCACTGATGGATGGATATATTAAAAAGTGGGTGCTAGTGCACTTATTGATCCACGCTATTTTTTAAATCGTATTTCCAAGTTTAATTAAAGTTTTATATTTTTTTTTATTCAATTGTAAGGTTAAAGTACAGAATAGGTACAAAACACCCTCCCCTCTCCGTGTTTAGAATGGGTTTTTAAATATTATTTCAACACAGATCAATAAGTGCACTAGTACCAAAAAGTGTGCATATGTACAATAATGCCTTTCTATATAATAGGCTTTCTTAACTACTACAGAGAAAAGATTGGTAGAGACCAAGTTTTAAAACTTTGAGCCCAATTGTGATCCTTTAACCTTTATTGTTTTGGGATCAAATCAAATTAAAAAGTTTGACTCCTATCCAAGTAACATACATCTAAAATTTCAAGTGTTTAGACCCAAAATTGGCGGAGGAGTTTGGTAGAGTCTGCAAAGGTCAACTCTTTCAACTTTGACCTCTTGGCAGCCAAATTTTCGCCCAAAAACTGATTAAAAAGCTTGCTGCATGTTTGAATACCCTTTATGTAAAATTTCAAATGGCATAGTAATTTGATAGACCGCAGAGGTCAAATTTTTTTAACTTTGACCCCAATTGTGATTCCTTAACATTTATGTTTTAGGCTCAAATCAAATTAAAAAGCTTGACCCATGTCGAAGTAACCTACATTTAAAATTTCAAGTGTTTAGACTCAAAATTGGCAGAGGAGTTTGGTAGAGTTTCCAAAGTTCAAATTGTTGACTTTGACCCCTTAACAGTCAAATTTCTGGCCAAAAACCGATTACACAGATTTTCCCAAATCTCAATACCCCCTATATAATGTCTTGAGTCTGTAGACTGAAAATTGACAGTTATTTGGTAGGGAAATACACACACACACACGCACACATTTATAGATATATATAAAATCAGTACAAAATTTACTTACCTTGAAGTTATAAATAAAAAATGGGCATAAAATCAATATTATATTTTATAAAAAATCAGTTTTTTTTTCTCAATAATAATAATATATATTATAATTATTTAAATTACAAAAAAAAAAATCAATTCTAAAAATAATTAAGTTTTAAAAGAATTAAATAGAATTAAATTCCATTATTCCACGATATGAAGTTTTAAATATAGATTTTTGAGTAAGGTTTTCCAATTTAAAAAAACAAACTATTTTCATATAATATATAAAAAAAATGATTATTGGCAATTATAACAAAGCAAATTTAACTACAACTTGAAATTATTTTAATTGTTAAGATGTTGATTTCTAGGGTGGGGTGAGGGGTCAACTTGATTTTAATGCCTATTTTCAAAAAAATGTACGGAGGTTTCTAATTAATAAAATTGACATAAACAATAGCAAAAAAAATGCCGCTTCCCTGATTCTATTAAAGCAATTAACGCCTTCCGAAAGTAAGTACACACAATTACATGTAAACAGAAAATGATGACGTGGCTGATAGTGTGTAAAATGTTGATGATTTTACACAACTTGTTAAGCAACGATGAGCCTGGCCAGTACCAGATGGGTGACCATTTGTGACTTCCAGGTGGTGTATATGCTCTCCGCTTATCTCGGCATTATTTCTAGTCGTCCTGGACTTCTCCTTGCCACTGAACTCAAGCAGTGCCGATTCAGGAGAGGTGTGGTTGGGATTTGTGCAACCCTTGCCACAGAATTACATGCACAGCTGCCCTTACAAGGGGTATCCTTTGTCTTTCGAGACTGAACGGAGCCATCTGTTGATAAAGAGTTATCAATAAGTCGAGAAAGAAGCTAAGTAAGGAAGAATGATGACTCAAGTTCATAATTTTCTAGTTAAGACTTATCATTCTTCATTAGCTACCTAAACAGTATTATAACGTTTAATCATCTATGCGAAATGCGTACCTAGTGAGTTGACCAGAAGAAGAAAAATAGCAGATATATATAAATACAGGATATAAATCAAAATTTATAGGCCAAAGTTTACAAAAATTTACCTTTCTTTCTCTCTCTCTCTCTCTCTCCCCCCCCGCTTCCACCATCTAAGTAAACATTTATCTATCTGGACAATTGTTTTAGTGGTTTTGCTCACTTTAAAATGTTTAATCGATTCAAAAAACAAAGTGTCTCACGTTTATGTAAGAACAAGAAAAATAGCTGCGTGCTTGGTTTATAAAATTCAAAATTTTGAAAATGACACGACTTAAAATTAAAAAAATTATACAAAATACTGTTAGAAACCCAATAACACATACTGATACTATTCCAAAGGGTTTTAGTACCTGGGGGGAGTGGAAACAGATGGATACATTTGTAGTGGCTATTGTGAGGCGATTTCAATGAACGCTAAAAAGCAAATGGCTTTAATAGCTTAGTCTCTTTCTTTCTTCACTTTATTTGAATGCACATTCTTCGTCACTTTTTTTTTTTTTTTTTTTTTTTTTTTTTTTTACATAGGCATCACCACATTATCAAGGCCCAGAGGCCACTCAAGGATAAGGGTTCCAAGTATTTCCAATCATTGAAAATCGTTTCAAACCCCAAAAGTAATAAGTCTATGTGAAAGAAATAAGTCGATATGAACTAAGAAACTTTTATAAAACAAGAAAATAAACAGCCAAAAGCTAGACAGATTTTGTCAGTAGGCTGCATTGAAGAGGACTCCAAGAATGTCGTTCAACACCTTCTCCCTTTGGCTGAGGAAGCAAGGCGAAAATATACCAGTCTTTGTCTTGTACATGCATTCCTACACACTAGCAAATGGAAACGAACTGCTACTCACAGTTATGCATACATTAATGAGGACAAAATGATAAGAAAATTGAAAAAAAAATGATAGAATCGTATTTTCTGGTTATCTCTCCTATAAAACTGAATCACATGCGTCAAGACGTAGGTCGATCCACGTAGATTCCTCAAAATGCTTATATAATTTTATTTATAAAAGCTCCACTCAAATATTGAGTGCTTTTGAAATACAACATTTTTTTTAGATTATGTTATATATATATATATGTGTGTGTGTGTGTGTGTCCCTAAAGTGCTTCTCTGTGGGAACTGGCTAAAGGCGTCTCAAACTAGGCTTCTTGGATGTTTGCAAGAGGGACATAAAGCAGTGCAAAATCATCCTCTGCACATGGAAAAGCCTGTCTGACAATTGCCTTGCTTGGCGACTGGCAGTACGACAAGGTATGTTCAATGCAGAAGCTGCACATGAGGAATCAACAAATGTGAAGAGAGTCGGGTGGAAGCAGATGCAGCAGCCTCAGCAGCCATCCATCTCCATCTGCACCAAGTGCAGTATGAACTACATTATTGTCTCTTGAGACGGACAGTTGCTGCCGTCGACAATATATTAGACATACCTGTGACCTGTTGAGCCAGAACGACTAGTTATTCTACTTTGAAAATTTAAAAACTGTCCCATATTTTAAGACCTTCTTTTTACATAACTAAAATGATGAATCTCTTTACTTCTATGTTATTATTATTATATGAGTGTACTCTCGCAGTTAGAAATCATGGGGAAAAATGCTTTGCCATTGTTCGCACTAATATTCCTATAAAATAACGTCTCAGTTGGTGAAGAAAAGAAAAATAAGAAAATGTCTCAAACTGGAAAATTGAAAAAACAAAACAAAGAAACTTATTTTGCAATCTAGTTTACCCATGTGTTGTGTATACAGACACATCTGCATAAAAACTGCTAAAAAAGAGTCGCTTCTTCTGTAAATACTCGCAGACATTAAAAAAATATTTGCACTGAATGAATATGAGACAGGATGAGAGGAATACATAAATACGAGGTGTCTTCACTAAGTTTCTAGACTTATTTTGTAGTCATTTAAAATTGTTGTTGACTTGAAAATTTAATCTTATGAGATGATTGACCAATTTTTATGATTTCAGGTTCAAATGAACAGCTACAGCAGGAACTGGAATACACCCTACTAAAGCCTGATTGTCACAGCTGGTGAATTTCAAAAATACAATCTGGACATAAGGACACTTTAGAAAAATGATATGCAATAAAATTCTGTTTTTAACTTGGAAAAAATGCCACATAAACATATGGAATGTTTCAGAATGTTTTTGGATCATCTTGCGTGAATCAAGCATCAGTTTTTGAGTGGCATAAGAGATTCAAGGAAAGCAGGGAGTCTGAAGGATGATGGAGAGGTGTGGGAGGATTAAGGAAGTCAGCACATCAGCGTTGATTGGCCAAATAAAGAATTTCATGGATAAGGACCGTCGTATGTCTATAAACAATAAATGCACAGTTTGATGTCAGTGTGGGAACTGTACACACAATTAATCGCGAGAAGCTGAAGATGCGTAAGTGCACAGATGCGTACAGTTTGTCCCAAGGCTTCTCAGAAGATTAGAACAGTGTTGTCATGACCAAGATAGGCATCAAGGCAGGTCTTCACTCTCCTTATAGTCCAGACCTTGCTCTTTGTAACTTTTGGTTATTTCATAAGCTCAAGGAAAACCTTGGAGGCTGTCGTTATGAGACAATTAGGGAGATGAAAGAGATTATGATGAGGGTCATTGACGCACACGCAAGAGGACTTCCAGAAGTTGTTTGTACAATACAACAAGTGCATTGCAGCTGGAGGAGATTAGTTCAAAAGAGACTAGAAAAGTGCCTATACAAAAAAATGTCTGGAAACATATTGAAGGCACCTCGTATCTACTAGAAACAATTAATTATAAATTACAGCTAATTAGAACGATGAAAACAATAAAATTTCAAAAATAACTCAATTGCACAATTATGGCGTATTTTAGCCCATATTTTGTATGAGCAAGGCAACCTGGCATTGCCTAGGATAAAAATGTAACATATAACCCCCCCCCCCCCTTTTTTTTCTTTGTCCAGCGTATTCTTCTCTCTGAACATGCACAAGTCCAGTTGGTATAAGGGAAATAACTCTGAAAAAAAAATCAAAGTTCCCTTTAGTTATTGACTGGAAAATAAACTACATGATAACATTGAAAGATGTGTGTATGCTTTGATAACATTAAATGGTATGAATGGCAATTTGACTTCTAAATAATTAATTTTTATTTTTAGTTTTACATATACATTCAAGGTCAATATAATTAAAAAATTAACTTTGTAGATGCTTGTGCCGATTTCAATTTTTAATTAGACATACAAACAGCCATTTTTTATTTATATAATAGATGATTAAAATATATAAGGAAAAAAAAGCCTTTGGGGAAACAAACGTTGATTAACTCACATTTTTTATAATAATAGATATGTAATCTTTAAATTGTATAAATTTAAAAGAAAATGTTGTTTTGGGAACACATAGATTAATCTAAAACTTTGACCTTATCATATTGGTCATCATTTTTTAATTTTTTGAAATATTTTTTTTTATTTATTTTATTTTTATTTTTCAAACAATCACAGGAATTGTAGTCTTTGCAATGTGTCGACCAAAGGCCAAAAATGCTTTCAGCAAAAAAATGGTCCAATCCGTAAGTACTCTTTGTTTTATCATTATTGTTATTTATATTTCATATTTTACCTTTGAAATAGCTTGTTACCTCCCTTTATAAACTTCCACTTAACTCTAACTTCCCGCTTTACCAGGTGTATTTCGAGCATCCCAGTTATATCAGCAGCTGAAAGGAATGAGTTTAACATGACACCACATCTGGTGTCACTTCCATACTACACCTTCTCAGATAGAATGAAAACAAATGCATATTTTCAAATTAACTTGGTATTAATTAAATACTAGTAGAGAGACCTGACATTGCTCAGGATTGAATGATGATCAATGAATGTTTCACACATACTCCCATATTTTTTATTGTCAATCAAATCGATTATCTGCTTTAGTTGGGGACCCATCATGGTGCACTGGGAGGAAGCTTCACATGCCTCCCTGCATTGACTTAGTTCACAATATATTGTAGTTTACATTGCATTGTAGAGAACCTACTGTTGATTTTATAAAATCATTTTTTTTATATATAATGGATTGAATTAAAGTTTAAAATGCAAAAGTCAAGTATCATGGTTCGATTGTGCTCTGTACAGAAACATTCATTTCAAATGTGCCCCTGTCATATCAAAGAACCTACTGTTGATTTTATATGTCTGGCCTATCGGCTTGTGTGGTAATAAAACTTCTAAAATGCACTTGTGATGTTAGGCTGTCTAAGGTCCTAACTTTGGTCAAAATCGCCTGTTCCATCTTTCATCAGATTTCGATTATTGATACTTATTGAAGACGTTCTGATACTAAACCTATATAAGAACACTTTCAGACACATTAAGTACCTTTGTGTAAAATTTCATAAAATGACCTGAGTCATTTTCGAATCCATAGGGAACGAACTCACACGCACAAAAATTCCTTTTCTATAATATTAGAGATAAACGATAATTCAGTTCTTTAAAAAAATAAAAATGTTGTTTCAATTTGATAAAATTAATTTAATCAAAGCAATTATTTTTATACAAAATTACAAAGGATAGAAATGTCTCCAAATATCAACTGACCTTTTCTACTAAGAAAAAAAAATTAGTTTGATTATTCAGAATATTGTTCTCATCTTGACTTTTATTCTCACATTTCGACCAACGTGACTTCCAACCTTTTTAAGTGAGTCTTGTTGAGCTCTGGGATCTGTACAGAATTTGGTGTTCCATTTGGAGTATTTCTGGAACTTTCCATTCACCAAAACTATAAAAGAATGCTGGTAGTATCAACTCTTCAGTCAGACTGAGTTGTTATGCTGCTCTAGGTTGTCAGACACTAACTAGATTAATTCCCGCCAATATTTCCTGGAATCTAAATCATGCTGAAAGGAATCTTATAAAAAGAATCAATTATAAGCAATTCTCAAAGAAAATCTGGGCACATTTGGTAATTATAAAGATTTTCTGACCTTCTCTCTGACCAATTAAATATTGTTAATTCTCAATAATAACTCAGTCTTTCTTCTAAATGTAAACTAGACTGAATTAAGAAATTGTTTATCTCCCTTAGATTATTTGTAAATATTTTTGTTTCTTTGTTTTTAAAAATACTTTTTATTCTTATTTTAAACTTTGAGTTAATTTTTTTTTTATTATATGTTGCATGTTTAATACTCCTAGACTCAATAGTGTAAAAACTGGGATTTTGAGATGTGACATCATTGTAGAATTTTGAATTGTCAAATGTAAAATTACTTTTGTATTTTGATTTCTGTGGTTGAAATCGAAATGGTAATATTATTTAAAGATAAAACCTTCATTTTTGTCTTCATCAGTTAAAAATGTTTCAATTTTCAGTTTGTTGATGCTGTGGAAAAAGTAAAGTTTGATAAGAATATCCGCACGTTGATTATCCGAAGTGCAGCACCGGGAATATTTTGTGCAGGTAAATTTTATTTTTTATGCATTTTTTTACTTTTATTTATTTATTTTTTTCACTTTTTCTTTTTTTTTCTCTCTTCGTCTTTTTCCGCTCTTCGTCTTTTTCCGCTCTTCGTCTTTTTCCGCCCTAACTCTTTTTTCACCCTAACTCTTTCCTTTTCTTTTCTCTTTCCTTTTCTTTTCTCTTTCCTTTTCTTTTCTCTTTCCTTTTTTCTTTTTTCTACCTCTTTTATCTACCTCTACATCAACCACTACTCTTATGAGCCTATCAGAGAGAAATGATTTAATGATAGAACATTTCCAGTTATTCCTACACAAAACTTATCTAAGGTCACTCCTAGGCACATAAAGTACATTTGCGTGAAATGTTATTAAAAAATTAAAAAAAAAAAATCGACCCAGCCGTTTCAGAGTTGTCGATAGAAAACAAAATCACGCACACAGAAAATGGCTTTTTATATATAAGCAGAGATTTTAGTATTCTTCAATTTTATGAGCCTATCAGAGAGAAATGATTTAATGACAGAGAGAACATTTCCAGTTATACCGTAGCTGGAAATCTTGTGAAGTAGGCCTTTATGCCATACCTTATCGAAGGTCTTTAATATGTCGAAATTACCCTAGTAAGGAAGCCTTCGTCAAGAGATTCACTAATCCTATGAGATATAACCGTTAGCACATCTGTGGTAGATCTTGCAAAACGGAAACCATATTGCTGAGGTGGTTGACTATTTCTCTATTTGATATGGATTCAAGCAACTTACTCATGACACACAGGAGACTTATTGGTCTGTATTGAGAGTGAGATTACTTATCACCTGAATTCTTAAATACAGGCCATACTGATGAGGTTTTCCAGGGTGTTGGAAAGCATTTCTTAAGGCCACGCTTAAAGAGTTTCGTAAGTATGGGAGCAAGTTCTGGTTGAAGCTTTTTTTACACTATAATCGGGATGCCGTCAGGGCCAGTTGCTTTACTGGAATCAAGGTTCTTGATTAGCTTGGCGACCTCATGCACAGATATTTGTATGTTACCTAGCGTGTTCTGTGTTATAGGAGGAAATATGGGGAGTTGATGGCCTTCGTCGCATAGGGTAGAATTAGCTGCAAAGTTCTTGGCAAATAGTTTGGCTTTGTCTGATGCTAACGAGATGACCTCTGATCCATTGATAATGGTTGGGATAGAATGCGCACTTTTGTTCAGGATCCTATTTGTTATTTGCCAAAACTGGTGGGAACCAAGCCGCTGATCAACTACTTTGGCTTTAACAGACTAGGCATATAGCTCTCTTGCATTTTTTATTACTCTTTTACAGTGGTTGCTGGCATTCCTGAAAGCAGCTTTAGTCTCAGTGCATCTATTACATTCGTAGCTGTAGAAAAAGTGATTTCTGTGCGCGATGGCAGCAGCATATTCTGGGGAGAACCATGGCTGGCTGTTAAGTTTTTGTTGGAATTTTTTAGATGGTATGAATCGGTCTATGCCATTCAGTCAGGTCTGATACTATAGAGGATACATCCTTTTTAAACATGGAATGCAGAGGTAGATTAGATATGAGTGTATGGAAGCTATCCCAGTCAGCCATGGAGTATCGGTATACAGTACGGTGGAGGGGTACGTCTGGGGACTTATTACATTTCATTTTTATCTTAACTGATATGACAGAGTGGTCGGAGGATCCTAGAGCTGAAAGAACGGAACATGAACATAGCTCAGGGGAAGTTGAGAGAAAAGGCTTGCATACTGACCTGTAGTATCGGGCACACGGATGGGCTCGCGAACAATCTGAGTGAGGTCATAAGCAATGGCAAAATCATAACAGAACCTCCCCTCATCATCTGTCTTATTTGAGTGAGTCAGCCATTCCACGTTATGGACGTTGAAGTCACCACAGATGTGAATGTTAGCCGAGGGATGTGCAGACAGGATGCGGTCTACTTTCTCAGATATACTCTTAAAGATAGTAACTCCGCTGTTATGGGGCCAGTAGAGGGCAAATATAAATGCAGTGGTGTAAGCAAGTGCAACCCGGAAGCACATATAAGGTAAATTAGGATCTTCTCTAGAGATATCCCTGGCACACGGAAAGCCATCTTTAATGTAGGCACATATTCCATGCCCATGGCGATCTTGGGGGTCAGATTTAGGTGTTAGAGTATCCGTTAATTATGAACTCATCTAGGGATGTGGTCGGCTCTATTCCAGTTTTACTTAGAAAGAATATGTCTGGTTTTGTCTCCTGTAATTGGGTTTCAACCTCTGGAAGGTTGGAACGTAGACCCCTGATGTTGGAGAAGGAGACATGGTAGTAGGGGTCTACGTTGGAAGATGGGGTTCTAGGTTTATTTGAGTTTTTTCTAGAGATATTTCATGTTGAGGTTTTGGGATTTGTGGAACAGGTCGGCATACTTGGTTAGAGCAGGATAGAGAGCGAAAGTAAGAGAGAAAAGGACAGGAAACTTTTTATGTGGCACATAAGGTAAAGCCGTAACAATTACCCACTAGTATGGCATCGAGAGGCCCCACCAGAGACTACTGCATGGCCCAGAATCCATTCACCAAATGGCAATACAGCAGCCCCAGTACTTTGCACCTGCTGATAGGACAGCCTCCTTAGTGGTTAATCCAAGGTTCGGGTCCCTGACTATCAGGCGGATAACGTCAGCCCAGAGGAAATGTTTACCTCCAGCACCCTTACTAGTGACATGGCCACAAGGATAGAAAAATTTCCGACATCTCCGACTACTGTTCACCAAGTACTGACCTGGAAAGCAGCTTTTTCTTCATCCTTCGTCAGAAAAATCATTCATTTGAATGAGGACTGAGGGACAAAAAGGAGGAGCAAGAGTTACTGGAGCTGCCGATAACACATCCACTGTATTATCTACTCTCCATAAAAAAGGGGGGGGGATATGTACAAGGGACTTATTAATATCTACTTAGTATAAGTCCGGTGCTCAATTATCAATTCAGGACGCCTTTTGAAGATAATCTCCCCTCCCACATTAATGTGGGGCTGTTTTTGGCGTAATCTATCTCGAGTTTGAATCATTCGAGCTTCACCTTATAATTAAAATCCAATAATGAACTTTTATCAATTTGTGAAGTCGGCTTAATATTAATTTACATTTGAGTTTAGATAATTATTCAAGGTTTTAATTTGGGAGATTCTCGTTTTCATGGTGACTTTTTATTTTTTTCCTTTTTGTTTTACATGTAACAAGACAATATTGGTTAATAGCATATTTGACAAAAAAGATTTCAGAACAAAAAAAGAAAAAAAAAAAGCAAGACAAGATAGGTAAAATTTAGTCATGAGTTTTTAAGTCAAAGCTGTAATAAGAAAACAGTTAGCGGTAATTAGCACAAAATAGATTTCAATAAGATAGAAACATTTTTTAACCTTAGTTTAAGAGTCTGGAAAAAGCGACCTACCCCTCTTCAGGTCATATCGGAAGTGGGAAGCTAGTAGACTTTAATTCTAGCTACATAAAGATATGGTGGACGTTGTGTGTGTATGTTGGGGGGGGGGTAATGCTTTTATTTATTTATTTTTTTTTTTATTTCTTTGTCTATTTTTATGATTTCAAAAGGTGACTGAAGTAGAGTTTTTACGGGACAGACAAAATCAGTACATCCTGGAAGCTGATTGGGCAATGTGTGACCAAATCAATAAGACTGCGATAAGAAAAAGAATTGTCATCAGGCTATGCTATATATATATATATATATATATATATATATTATATATATATATATGGCAAAATGTGTGTGCACATTTTGCCTTATATGTGCGTTAACGTGATTATGCCATATATATATATATAAAGGCAAAATATATATTATGTATGTCTGGCAAAGGCGTTTTTTCGGTTGGTTGTTGGGGGGTTACTATGTCTTAGAACTGTTTATATACCCCCCCCCCCTCCCCGATCATAATATGTACGATTTGCAAACTCGCGTCTAGATTTATTTACATCGACTTTTACACAATTCTTACTATTTTGGCTGGCCTCCTGTGTGTTTGGCTTTTTCGTATAAAAGCGAAACTAATCTGAAGCGAAGGTGTGGTTCTCTTTTCTTTTTTTTTTTTTTTTTTTTTTTTATACATGGGAGTCACCACTTATCAAGGCCCGGAGGCCACTCAGGGATAAGGGTTATTGCGTGTACAGTAATCAACGAGACAGTACTGTAGTAATCATTAGTATTTGAGATTTGATAGTGTCTTACTTAAGGGGGCGGTTTGTCAGGAATTTGTTTATGTTGGACCTGAAGACATCCAAGTCGTAGTGTCAAGTGGGAAACAGACAAACGGCAGAGAGTTCCACAGTCGTGCACTTCTGAGAAAGAAGCCCTGCTCATGGAATCTACGTTTGGATTTAGGCACAGATAAAGAGTGGGAAAAATTATTGACAGTAGTTTCAGCCAGACTGGTGTTTCTCGTGAAAGATTGGTGAGGGGGGGGGACAAGAGATTGGAGCCCAGACGAGCACCTACCATGGAAATAATGATAAAATAAAGACAGGCTCGCAACGTTTCTTCTGCGGGAGAGAGGCCGCAGGAAAGAGAAAAGGGCATTCCGCACTAAACCACGGAGTCTATTTTGTACTCTGTCAAGGCAGGATAGGCTGTTCTCGGCAGCTCCCGCCCAGACATGGCAGCAGCACTCCATCCTTGGACGTACTTGGCTTTTATATAGATAGAGAATTGCATCAGTAGTGAGATATCTTCTGGAGCGGTGGAAGGATCCCACCATTTTCCCAGCGTCCTTGGCAACATACCTGATGTACGTGTTCCATTTCAGATCAGGAGTAAAGGTCAAACCCAGGAGCTTGTCAAAACATGGAGCCTCCCCAAGACGAGAGCCATCTATTTCAATTGATGCCAGATGGGGATCAGAGTGTTGATGATGTAAAGATAGAAGCTTGGTTTTAGATGCATTAAAAGTGACCAGCCACCTATTCCCCCCACTGAACCACACACTCGAGATCAGAAGAGAAGAATCAGAGAGAACTTTGTCATTTACGGCCTTTCTCGGCCTCGTGCCGGGAACGTCCAGAAAGCAATCAGCTTTTGATCAGTGTGGGGGAAACCCCTTATATCAGACAATTAAGACCCCCTCCTCCCTTTTTATAGGGAGCGGGTTTTCCTCCCCAATATCTTTGGTAAACAAAACCCTAAAAAACTGCCTCGCAGTAAAAGTTAACTGCGCGATTTCTATCGTGTGATATTTAACCTAATTTTTTAATCTTTAAATAAATTCAAACGTGTTTTTGTTATTCTCCCTTGTTGGTGCAGCGGTAAAATGTCAGGTTTTTTTCACATTTTATTTTCCACCTTCGCCTCAAGACTCCTGGTTCGATCCTGCCTACCTACCAAAACTTTTTTGCCCCCCCCCCTTCCCCCAAAGACACACACCTACAAACAACCGGGCAATGCTGGGTACCTCTATTAGTATATATATATATATATATATAAAAGTGAAATTGTCTTTGTGTGTGTACATTTCCTACCAAATTACTCTGTCAATTTTCAGTCTAGAGACTAGAGATTTGACATAAAGGGTATTGAGATTTGAGAAAATCTATTTAATCAGGTTTCGGCCAGAAATTTTACTGTTAAGAAGTCAAAGTTCAACGATTTGACCTTTGAGAACCCTATCAAACTCCTCCACCAATTTTGGATCTAAACAATTGAAATTTTAGATATAGATTACTTGGACATGGATTAAATTTTTTAACTTGATTTGAGCCCAAAACAAATGTTAAGGGGTCAAAGTAAAAAAAAATAATTAACCTCTCGGCCAATATTTGGTCTAAATATTTGAAATTTTTACATAGTGTATTCAGACATAGGACAAGCATTTTAATCGGTTTTTGGCTGAAAATTTGGCTATAAAGGGGGCAAAGTTAAAAAGATTTGACTTTTGTGTTCTGTAGCAAACTAATCAGCAAATTTTGTGTCCAAGCATTTGAAATTTTACATAAAAGGTAATCAGACATTCAGCAAGCTTTTTAATCTGTTTTTGGGCGAAAATTTGGCTGCCAAGAGGTCAAAGTTGAAAGAGTTGTCCTTTGCAGACTCTACCAAACTCCTCTGCCAATTTTGGGTCTAAACGCTTGAAATTTTAGATGTACGTTACCTGGACATGAGTCAAGCTTTTTAATATATTAAATATTAACATATGCACATAAAGTTATGAACAGTACATAGGGCCCGAGCAAAGCTGGACTGAACTGCTAGTTTTTTATTTTTGTGTATTGATATTCATATTAAAAACCCATTGTTCTATTTATTTAAAAAGAAAATACAACTTTATTATATATGAGTTGTGGAATTGTATTCATCTGCAAAAGATCTAGCTAATTTGCCTACCAAACTCCTCTGTCAGTTTTTTTTTGTCTACAGACATGAAACTCGATATATAGGGTATTCAAACCCATGCAAAACGTTATATTTGGGTTTTAGCTGAGGAAAATCAGTGCAAAAGCATGAAAATTAAGTTAAACGTTTTGGTTTCGATTCGCACGAGTCATTTTTTAACTTTTTAAATCATTACGATATATTGGGCCCAATAAAATATAATAATAAATATGTAATCTACATTAATGAAAATATCATATTTAAGCATATTTTATGAACGGGCAATGCTGGGCAGTCTGCTAGAGTATACATAAGGAGGTTGTATGATTTATGGAAAAATCATTTATGCAGACTACAAGAATTCAATATTAACTAATCTGTATACTATCGTTTCTAAGGCAATACAAATTTTTATTGAAATAAAGTTTCCTCATTACACACCAAATATAAAATCTATGATAAAGACTAAAATGAGGATAGCTAATGTTTATAATACAAATCAAGTTTGTAGACTAAAGGGAGGTAATTACAATTTTCATGGCAAAATTTACATGATGGGTAGATAAACAATAGAGTATAATAAAGGAAAAATTTTAGAATATTTACATTACAGGTACACATAATAAAATGAAAAACAGTGTATTTTTTGTCAGTTACAGATTATTTTTCAGGAAAAACTAAAGAATTAAACAATAGATTCTCCAATAACCAACATAAGGAGGTTTTGTAGTGTTGATGTTTGCACATTGACGTATAAAATCAAACTGCAAAAACGTGTTTGTATGCATATCGTCTGCACATACACTATCCTAAATAAAAACAAATTATATTTTTGATCAATCAAACCTTTCTGGATTTATTTGAAATGATTTTTCTGGGATCTACCCAAATCCTTTAAAATTACCAGATTTTCTTTCAGTTAACAAGTGAAGTCCAGTTGATCCATATCTACGGACCAGTGTTGTAAAGCTGCCCCACTGTGGGCGCTTGTCTTTGCAACATTTCCTTCCACTCCTGCACACAAACATTAATGAACACACACACACACCTCGTCACATTATCATCTGTCAATCTATATTATACTTTATTCATTGAAATATTACAATATTTTCACTGAACTCCATTATAATATTTAAAAAAAAATGAATATTATCTCTTATAAACAACTTTCAATGAATTATAATCTATTTAATTGAGCAGAGAAGTTTTAAATATGATTTTCCTGACCCCTGAAACTCATGGCTCTTACCAGACTTCCTCTAATGTCTCAGTTAATGAACCCCCTTGTTTTTACGTTACATTGACTCATATCAATAACATTTAACGAAATATAATTTATATAAATGAGCAGAATAGTTTTGATTACGATTTCCTGATTCCTGTAACACATGGATCTTAATTTATCGATTCAGACTTTGATATCTCAACTAATGAATTTCCCCCATTTTTACAAGAACTCTAAAATATTCAAAAACATTCTGTTTTCTTATTGCTGTAAACTTTCCATTTTAAATATGTATTATCTCTTTTGTGACTATATGCCTTAACTCGTTTTGTTTTGTTTACCGTATAATGTCTCTCGCTTTTTCATATTTGAATATAAAACCTTTTTCACTGAAAATATTTCTCTGAATCCGGTTCATCCCTAAAATATTTTCCTCCTCACAAATCACCTGGAAGTGTAACCTTCAAAAATGTGTTGTGAACACATCCCTCAAAAATAATGACTGCCCCCCCCCCCTCCATAACTGATGATCGAAACCACCAAAGTTTATAGTTTGAAGGGTTTAAGAAGTATTATATCCTACAAAATTGAAAATTTCCATAATTAATCATACTTGATGCTAAGTAGAAATAGAAAAGGGGGAAAATTGAGGAATAATAAAATCTCTACTTATATATAAAAAGCCAGATTCTGTGTGCGTGATTTTGTTTTCTATCGACAACTCTGAAACGGCTGGGTCGATTTTTTTAAAAATTTTTTTATTTTTTTATTTTTTTTATTTTATTTTTTTTAAAAAAATAACATTTCATGCAAACATACTTTATGTGCCTAGGAGTGACCTTAGATAAGTTTTGTGTAGGAAATGCCTCTAAGTATTGAAAATCGCTAATCACAAAAAAGGGTGTTTGAGAATTTTTATCACTATACAAGGAGAGCCCAAGATCAACAGTAGGTTATTTAAGGCAGAAGCGCATTCAAAATGAATGTTTTTGTTTCAAGCATAATTGAACCATGATGCTTGACTTTTGTATTTTAAACTTTAATTCAAGCCATTATATAAAATCAACAGTAAGTTCTATAGTGTAATGTAGACTACAATGTATTGTGAACAAAGTCACTGCTGGAAGACGTGAAGCTTTTAGTTGAGTTTCCAACTAGAGCCAGCAATCGATTGATTTGTTTGCAAAATGGGTGATTTCACTGATTTCGATGACAAAACTGTTTGAAATGTGAAACATTTGTTGATACTCATTTAATCGCGGGCAACATCGGGTCTCTCTGGTAGTTGACTACTAAAGTAATCTATATATATATAAAAGCGAAAATGTATGTATGCTTTTCCTCGATGTCCACAAAAGGCTTTTACAGAAGCGCTTGCTTGGTTCACAACTTCTTAAAACTTTTTATATCATCTATAAATTGTAATATTTCACACTTAACCACGGAGCTCGCCTGTCTATTTAATTTTATTGACTTTCAAACGTTAATTATTCGACATTTCCCGCATCGGCAAGCGTTACATTTGGTTTTCGGTATAAAAAAAAGCGAAAATCGACTCTAATCACAGGCCAAAAGCCAGTTGTCTCAAGAGTTGTTCAATGTCGACTTCGTCATATCAGACTGTAGCTTTCATTTCGCTCCTCCTAATAAACAGGGAGCGGGTTTTTAAAAACAAACAAACCCATTTATTCAAAACTGTGCCGCAGAAAATAACTGCTGAATACCTATCGCCGTCACGTCAATCAAAAACGTGCACCTGTTTTTTTTAAAACACTTTACTATTTTTCAACTGCGTGTCCCCAACACTACGGGTTTTTTTCACATACCCCGAAAAACATCCGGGCAACGTCGGGTACCCCTCGCTAGTCTATATATATAAAAGCGAAAATGTATGTATGTATGTTTGTGTGTCTGCTAAAAACTTTTGACCGACGGAACAAAAATTCACAAACTTGGTCTCATATGAAAGCTCCACCCTCCGGACGACAAATATTGAAAAATTGGCCCAAAAGGACCATCAGAAGTGCGTCAACTGATCGATTTTCTGCAGGGAAGGAGAGGCCCCCAAAAAAGTGACATTTTAATGTTAAACATTACATATTTTTAAATCGATTTATAACTGCCCCAAAAAATACGGGCGCCAACTCTTCTACATAAAGTGTACACTGGGACGTTTATTTTGGGTCAACTTGTATTTAAAACCCGCTGAGTCATGTCACGTGATCTTGATGTCAGCAAGCTATAATGGCAGTCTGAATTTAAAAACATTGTTGTTATCGGTAAAAAATTTTTTAACCCTCACACAAGCTAAACTATGAACTTCTACGCTATGACAACGTTACCAAAGTTATTATCACGTTAAAAATAGTTAGATACAATAGTTAAACGAAAAATAACAAGCCAAAAATGTGAAGTAAAAAAAAATATGCTTACAAAAAATATTAACGATCGAAGTTTTTACAAAAAAAAAAAAAACAGCCAGACACCATTTTCTTTTTTAGTAACACTCTTTAGAATAATGAAGACGAAGTGAGAGAGAGAGACGCAAACAGAGAGAGAGAAAAAGAAAAACATTAACTTTTTCACCCCGAAATCGACAATTTTCGACAGGGGGGGGAGTCAACAACACATGCGTCAGATGACGTCATGACGTTGTGACCTGATTTACTTTAAATAGTTGAAAAACCGAACAAATTTCATATGCGTCGGTTTAGCTCAGGTAGTGGTTCATTATCTAAACGTTTTGGGTTCAAATCGTGGTGTGAGATGTTTTTTTGTTTTTTTTTTTCGATTTTTTAAATTTAAATATTGAACCCTGTATTATTTAAGCCATTTTTCACGTAACGTTCGTTTTCCTGTTTTTTTTTTTTTTTACTTCGTTTATTCTTAGCGACACCCAAAAACACCCGGGTACCCACCGATTTTTAAAATTTTAATATCGAAACAGGCTTATTTAAGCCATTTTTCATGTGTTCGTTTTTCTGTTTTCATCGTTCGTTTGCTTTACATTAGTTTTTTTTTCGATGTTTTGATTACTCTCCCCCCCCCGCTTAATTAAAATTAAAACATTTTCTTTTCTTACTTCGCTTATAACAATGCTTACATCGTCATCGTCGTAACGCTCAACGACTTTCAAACATCTTTCACTTATTCGCTTATAACAATACTTCATTCTGGCTGGCCGATTTTATTTTCAAACTTCGCCTCAGGTCTTCGATCTTACCCCCCCCGGTTTATTTTTTATTTAACACCACACACACCTACAAACACCCGGGCAACGCCGGGTATCCCTCGCTAGTATAATATAATAATAGTATTAATTAAAAGTAATAGTAATGAGTAAGAATATAAATTAGTAAATAGTAATTGATTAAATAGGATTATTTAAGAATGAGTGAAAATGAATTAAAAATCATTAAAAGAAAGTTTTTTTTTTTTTTTTTTTTTTTTTTTTTTTTTTTTATTAGGGGCTGATTTAAAAGAAAGGGCAACCATGTCACCTGACGAAGTTGGTCCTTTTGTGTCTAAATTACGAGCAATGGTATCAGAAATCCACCACCTTCCCATGCCAACGATTGCTGCTTTGGATGGAGTTGCTCTGGGCGGAGGCTTAGAGCTGGCACTTGCCTGTGATATGAGGACTGCCTGTGAGTAAACAAAGCCAAACAAGAATGGAGAGAAAAGGAGGAAAAAATGTTGCAATTTTCTTCTCTTTATTCTTCTCTTTTTTTTTTTTTTTTTCTTTTGTGTAAATTTGAATGAAGTTGATGAAAATTTGTTAAAGTAAAGCTTTATTATACAAGAGTTTATGCAAAAATGAAAACTATCCTTCAAACTAAAGGCCTTTATTTTTCAATCTGCTTACACTGCTGACCACCTGAGTTTTTCAGATTTAGTCAAAGTACGAGTTCTTTTAGGTGTGTATCGAGCAATTCTTGACGAGCTTTAACTTTATTGAAAAAGAGTGTTCATAAAGTGTTGCAACAGTCAGAATAAACTGCCGTCAGTTGAAGTAACGTGTCGATTATATAGGCTGGATGTGGCAGAACTTAAGCACTTAATTCTTCAATCCTGTTGTTTATCTTTCTGGTTGGTCTTGCATGAAGGATTGCTAATTTAAGTCTTTCAATAAAGTTAAAGAAAAATTTTTGAAGTGAGTTTATTTTGATCACTCGCAAGTTTTTGGCAGATAATTTTCATGAACAATAACGATTTTAAGAACTACTGATTTTTACGATTGATACCAATAAATTGGCTAGACATTATGAAAAACTAGTTTTAGGACGATTCCAATATTTTTCCAGATTCCAATACAATTATGGATTCTGATTCCAATTCTTTTAATATCTCTAAATATTTAGCTATCGAGTTGGAATTATTTAAAAAATTTTTTTTCTGATTACAGTAAAAACTCCATGTGATGTATATCTTACATTATGTGTATATAAACGTAAAAATCGGGAGAGGATGATCAATAGATTTTATTTTTATTGATAGTTTAAAATCAAATATTTTTATCATTAGTATCAGCAATGAAAAATGAAGTTTTTAAACAAAAGCAAGACAATTCTTTTTGATATTAGAAAATAAATATAAATTTTTACGATTCTGATTCCAATAAATTCCCCCAACATTATTTTGAATAAATTCTTGCAAAATCAATCATTTTAACCATGTGTACAAACGTTTACTCAACTCGATATTTTGATGAGCAATTGTAGTTTGACATTTTTTTTTTCTTTTTTAGGAACAAAAAAAATGAAACATTTTTCTATTTTGTGGTATATCAACACTTTTCATTACTTTTTACTTGTGACTTGTTTATGTAACCTGTTTTTGTGGAGATTGTTGTAGACAACGGTTCTATGTAATTCTCCTTTCCACTTTTCTGTCAGGCATAGCTTTAACAAGGAAAGTGAAGGAAAGAAAATGAAAGAATAAGGTAAAGCGAATAGAGAAGGAAAGACAAAATACAAAAGTCAATAAAAAAATTTGAGTACTTAATTGACTCTAATTGCAAAAAAAATATTATGTACACCCATAAAAATTACAGCGATCGAAGGGAAATAATCCCCCTGTCGATCTTAATTAAAATTCCCTCCCCTTTGTAAACAAATTTTTTTTCTTATTGATTCGAAACAATGACTGAAAAGTGGAGACTTACAGAAATAGGAAAATATTTACAGAGCCAGTAACTTTTCTCCTTTCTTTTCCAAACAACAACCAACATGCCTGATGGAGATTGAAGGTTGAAGGCCAATCCGACCGAAACGTTGCACTAAAAACACTCAAGATGAGAACAATAGTCCGATCAATACAATTAATATACTTAATTGGCTGTTGAAATAGTTAGAGGGGAGATAACTTGAAAGCGAAAGGGGAGATAACTCTTATTACAATCTGATCCTGTCACTTATAATATGACAACAATTCGAAAACGGGAGCTAGGTGTAGTATCTGATGTTACACTTTTTTTCTGTCCTTAGTGGATAATTTTTTATATTTGGTAATTTACTAATTTATGGTTGATACTTATTTACAGTGAAATGAGTTTCAGCATTTTTTTTTTCCAAACAACTAATTATGAACTAATTATGAACTTGCGGTGACGCCGCGTTGGCACCCACAATGCCAAGTCAAACACAAAATCAAGTAAACTCAACATCGTCTTACCATCAATGCTTACCCTGTGAACTCGGAGTATGGGAAATTCCCATTTGCACAAAACAAAATCACTAAAAAAACAAAAATACCCTACCTAGGGTAAGGATAATGTACGTTGGATAAAATGGTAAAATTATTACGAGCTTACCAGGATTCGAGCCTAGAATCTTCTGATCCGTAGTCAGACGTATTATCCATTGTACCACAAGTCCTGTCCTTATGCCGAAAGATGTTATTGCGACTGTATACAGACAGTGCTAAATTTTGACATGAGCAGATAACTTTTTCAGCAAATCCACAAAACGGTCCAAAAACCCTTATTTTGGGCTTTTTGTGTGACTCCGTGTTCGTTATGAACCATATATAGATAAGGACAATCTAGGGACTCAAATAGAAACTGAATTTTTCAATTCAGTGCATCTCTTCGAGAGTTTTATAGGTATACATAGGCACATAAATAAGTAAACATTTAGAATTTTATTAATAGTATAGATAAGTATATGATGATTAGAAAGAAACAAACATAAATTTAATTTTAAGCTATTGTTTAATCGTTTATTTTAAAAATAAACTTAAGAAAAGTAAAATAAAATAAAGTGTTCTTTAGTATCATATCAGTGATAGAGAAGTGTTAAATTGTTCGCGTCTCTGTTGATAAAATATGTAATGTTCTTTGCTGGGTTTGTTTGATAACAAAGTCAGAGAATAAAGGTTTGTTTCATTGAAGAATCTTTGAGTGAGGCAACACAGCAGATTTGTCGTCTGCTTGTTATGAAAATGTTGTTCCTCTCATGCTTAGATGAGGTGGGTATTCAGTTACGCGCTATGTTTTGTTATCCTAAATATGGTACAGATTTGTCGTTTGCCAGTCAGCGATATTGAAACTTTGTCTGCAGCCGTCTCTCCTCTTGGGCAAGCTGTCAGGTCTCCTGGTGTACGTAGTAGCAGCATTACTAGTTGTAGTGCCTTCGATGGTTTTATATCTGTTGATCCTTGTGTTGTATTGTAGCACATGCAAAGGAGGCTGGGGATTTGACCAGTGATCTGGTGTGGAAGTCAGAATTGATTGATGGTAGCCCAGTGAAGTTGTAGTACTTCTCATCACTTGATGTTAGTTGAGACCCGTGGCCAAACTGGCCAGGGTTAAATGTGGTTGCTCTCCTTGGTCTTGGAGTTGGGTTCTCAACTGACAGGGGTCCGTTCAGTATACGCCAGGCTCTCTCGAGCCAGTTTCCTTGAAGAGCTTGGCTCCTCTCTATTTAAGCAGCTTCCATGGCAAGTATCTTCTGATTGGTCGAAGTTGTATTTTGACAGCCAATCAAACTGCTAGAAATTAATCAGTCAGAGTTGGGTATTTTTTTAAATTTATAAATATTGTTGTTTTTAACTGTTTGCTGCTGTTGCTTTTATCTTGTTTTCAATGGCGTTAAGTTTTGAGAAAGCTTCATAATCAAAATGAGATCTCACACTCAACTTCGTGACTCTAACATGTCATTTCCTTGAGTAAAAACATAACTTAGGGGCAAAGTGTAGTGACTGATCTAATGCTCCACTTCATCTTCTCTGTCCCCGGTTAGTGAAGAAATCTTTATAGACTGAGGTAATTTTTGTCCCTTTTTTTTTTTTTTTTTTTTTTTTTTTTAGGAATGCAAGTAAATAGACATTCAAAGACTCCAGCAGCTTTCCCTGCAAATCCCAATCAGGGATATTTAAAATAGGGTAGCAAATAGAGTAAATGTGGTATTGTGGTGACTGCTGGAAGGAAAGTGTTTGACAAACATTGAAAGAGAGAAAGGAACCGTTCTTGCATGAATGTTTTAGAATGCAGGTAGTTAGGAGTAACCTCCTCTGCACTCCCCGACACTTTGCTGAATCAATATAAAATGTAGTGTGACAACAAGTCTCCCCAAACTTCCAGTACTCTCTACTTCTTTCCATCACTATTGCAACTCACTTTGTGTTCTGACAAGTCGTTTATTATTGAACAACAGACAGTGGTTTTTCTCTGAAATTTGAGCAATAATAAGGTTTCTCAAGGTTCCAGTACTCTCTGTACCCTTACAGTGGAGGTCTGGATGGTACTCTCTCTCGCTATGGTTTTCCAACTTCTCAGACCTTTGAATTAAATGGGGAAATAACTCTCATAGCATAAAGGAGAAATAATTCTTACTGCTTAAATAAATAAACTTTTGTTTTTAAAGGTAATGGGTGTTGGCTTATAATAATTGAAATCAAATCAAACATAAATGAAAAAAATCAAATTTAAATAATATTTCTAAATAGAGCTATTGATACAATTCCATTACAACAAACAATAACATGGAGCTAATTATTAAAATAGATTTTTAAAAATATATGAAAATGTGGTTACTTCTTGAATGTAGATTTCCTTTGAATAAATAGTACATATAGAAATCACACTGGAATCATAGTGTGTAAATGTCTGTTTTCAGTATGAAAATTAAATTGTGACACAGCATGCCTTTTGTACATATTAATCAAATAGTGAGCAAACAAACGCACAGGAGTATGACTTTATTATAATAAGTAATAAGAAAACATTTAAGAAAGTTTAGTCATAAATTTAAACACAATTTTGTTACATTTTTTTTTTTTAATTTTGATAAATAAATTGTTTCAGCATCAAATTTTCTGATAAAAATAAAGATACATTTCTGAAATTTGAAATGTGATCATTTTTTTCCAAAATTTGATTAAAATTTAGCAATTCATAAATTTTTTGTAAAATTTTGAAATCAAACTTCTTTTTTATATGCAAAAATTGCCAGTGCAATGAATCAGTTAAAATTTTACTGCTTGTCCAGAATTCCTTTTCTATTTAAAAAAAAAAAAAAAATAAACAAACAAACCCAGAAATAAAGAAATGCATGATGTGACAGAAAGACAATATTGTGTTCCAAAAATCACATGAATTTATCAAGTGGTTTTATTTTTAAATAAGAAAATCGGTGCTAGTGCAGAGAGTGATCCGCGCTATTTTTAAAATCGTATTTCCAAGTTTAATTTAAGTTTTATGATATATTTTTTTATTCAGTTGTAAGGTTGAAGTATAGAATAGGTACAAAACACCTTCCCCTCCCCATGTTAAGAATGGCTTTTTAAATAATAACGTTATTATTTACGTCTGGATCACTCTCTGCACTAGTACCAGAAAATCAAATTGTGTGCAAACTTGAGTGTTCCCAATGTCCCCATGTTAAAAATGGCTTTCTAAAATTTTGCAAGATTGAATTATTTGAAAGTTATTTCCCTTGCTTTCAAGATGTTGCAATATTGTTGCTGTTAGTTTGGCCACAAAATTCTTATTTAAAAATAAAACTACTTGATCAATTTATGTGATTTTTGGTGTATGATGTTTTCTTTCCATCACAGGTATGTACATCATACAGAATTTTTATTTTGTTAATATAGGGGTAATTCTGTACAAGCACTAACATTTGTTTACACTTGTAAAACAAGTTTTTGATTGAAAAGATCTGTTTGTAGATTGTTTCTTTAAAAGAATTTTCAGGGCTTGTTGAGATAATCGACTGACTGATTAAAAAAAATGTTTTAAGCAAAAACAATATTACATACTTAATTGTCATGCCGGAAATAGTAATATATCTTAAAATTACGAAAATTCATTCAGTATTAAGTTATTTATAGTTAAAAGTAATTTTTTCAGAAAATTGGGTAAAATTGCATTTTTAAAATTTTTAAAAATTTTTTTAGACATTATAAAGTAAACAGTAAGAGTCTACACACAGGGGACATAACTCTGAATGAATATTTTTAGATTAGTTGTTCATGGTTGCAATATTTGTTGTCTATAGCGATAGACTTTTACTAAAAACACAAAAGCAGTTGTTCTACTCAATGAATTTTTGTAATTTTTGGATATATTAACATTTTTGACATTTGTAATATTGTTTTTGCTTAAAACGATACATTTAAAAAAATCGATTTGTCGACTTTATCTTAACAAACACTGAGTTTTTTTTTTTTTTAAAATAAAGTTACATCACGGTTTCAGTTAGGGAATGTTATTTAAATGAAACCTAAAAAAGAATTCTTTATCTTGATTGAAAAACAAACAAGTACAGAACTCGGGGTTTTAAAGCTTCAGTGATGATCCATTTTGAATTGAAAGGACACTTTGCCAGGAGTGATTTTAGGAAATGTTTAAAAGTTGTGGTCAGAGAACAGTGCAAAAAAACTTGTGTATAGGCATTAAAAATAGTTTTTTGTTGAAATATTACTAAACGAATCATTTCCACTTAAGATCCATTTAGTATTATGCATGTAAAATTGAGAAAAGCATGTTTGAAATGTTTTAACATTATGTGAATAATCAAAGCAAAATGGAGTCCAAATTTGACCTGATTTCATATTGATCTAAAGACGAAACTAAATGGATTCGTTTATTTAATGTTTATCTTCTCTCTCTCTCTTTCTCTCTCTCTATAAAAATGAACTAATTTTTTCCCCTCTGATTTTGACCTTAATAGGATTAAAAATCAAGACATTTCATGCAAATGTAATATGCACAAACTGCAGCACAATATCTGAGGTGTGTTATAGGCCTATTACCTCTCCACTTGCTCGATAATTGTAGATTCCTATAATTTTTTTCTGTTGGGAGTTCAATGCCACAGTCGGTTAGAATCAATGGAGGTAGTAAAATCTTTTCTCTCTGATAAATTCCTCCCTTAACACCATTGCGGGATCGTCCACAAGGGACAGTTACGAAAGAACACCAGTTTGGGTTTATTTTATTTCGTAGTTGCTTAAAAAAACTGGATTGGACTTAACCGAATCGAAGGGTTATTTATGCCATATTTTTTTATCGCTTTGCGATGTTTTTTTTTTTTTTGTTTTTTCAAACATGTCCATCATTTTTTTCCCTGATTTATGCTTTGTGTTTTTCCGATTTCTTTTTTTAAAGAAGTTTTACGTTTGTTCGCTTTTTTGTTTTGCTTTTGCCGATTTTTGAAAAAAATTTACCTTTTTTTTTTTTTTTTTTTTTAAATTATTTAAACAGGGTTATTACTTCGCTTATTCTTTAATTGACCCCCCCCCCCACCTCCTTACACACACACACACCTCCAAACAACCGGGCAACGCCGGGTACCCTTGCTAGTTAATAATAAAACAAATTAATAATACTTAACAAAAACATCATAAAACCATTTTTAATGTCGATACAGAATTTTTATTTATTTTTTCATTCTTCTCTGAACATGGCTGTTAAAAATCACTTGATTTTATTTTTGTTCTGTTCCTTCTCTTGCACTCATTCTCACTCTGTTTCCTCCTTCTGCCATTTCTCTTTTTCTCTTGTGCTTTTTATCTCCTATGCATTCTCGTGTAACTATTATGGCAAAAACGTAGCATATTTGCTGATTAATTTGTCTAATATTTCTAACTTCTTTAAAATTTCTTTTTCTTTTTTTAATCTCCAGCCACAACTGCCAAAATGGGGCTTGTTGAAACACGTCTGGCAATTATTCCAGGTGGAGGTTAGTAAATATTTCCAGGAATATTTTTCATCAGATTTTATTTGCTAATTCTTAATTACAGCATACAGATTTGGTTAAAAATTTGATCAACTTTTTAGCTTTAAAATTTGTTAAATTTATTGAAATAATTCAAATAAGTAAAAAAAAAAGTGTTGATAACTCACTGAAGAAGGCCAGAGTTAACTGAAATATTTGATTTATATAGTTTTCATTTATTGAAAAAAAAAAATCAAATTTAGTTTTAAAAATGATTTTTTGCCTTTTTTTCTTCCTTGGCCTTCGAGCCAAGATCAAAGTGTAGTATCTGTTTTGATGCCACACTTCACTTTTTTGGTCTCGAATAATAGAGAAATTCTTCATGACTGATCCATTTTTTAAAATTTTTGTTACTAGCCAGAGTGCCCCTTTTTGGGGACCTGGTTTCCCTCCATTAAAAACCGACCTTGTGTCTAACTCTGCTCTTGTGAGGAGGCAAGTAAACAAAAAAAAAAAAAAAAAAAATGATTTCTTGTATTTTCAATTCTACAGTGCTTTTCAATGTAAAAGTATTGGATCCAGTGTTTGTACAGACTTGAAAAGTTCTTGAATTTTTACTTTTACCTTGAAAAAGCCTTATTTCTATTATCACCTTGAAAAGGTTTTTGAAAATATGAAAAATTTCTTAAAAATGTCTTAAAAGGCTTTGAAAATTGCATTCTATATGTCCAGTAAAAATCTGTGTTGAAATATTAAAATCAACAGCAGCTATCTTGGTTTGAAATTTAAGTCGTAAAGAGAGTTAATATTTGAATGAAATAAAAAAACATTTAAAACTATTTAAAAGCCAATAAATAATGCAGGTAGATTGCAAAGTAAGTTTTATTGGCTATGGTAACATTTATTTGTTGTATATTTGATTTTTGACCGCGTTTTTTAATTGCTGTGGATTGTAAAACAAACCTCAAATTTTGTTTTGAAAACTTGAATTTTGTCTGGAGAAGACCTTGAAAAACTTTGAAAATTCCTTGAAACTGGACATTGAAAATCTGTGTGAACCCTGTGGGTCTCTTAATCTTGCATGTGTACCAGCATGGTCTCTACACACGAAGAGACATGAATAACTGCCTCCATTTGACACGAGTATAGATAAACTATCACCAACATTCGTCATTATAGCTTGACAATGAAGGATAAAAATGTCTATAACCCTGAAGAATGTCAGGTTGACCAAAATATTTAATTTCTATTGTCTTTATTGAAAAACAAAACAACCGTTGCATTGAATTTGGTTTTAAAAATGATTTTCTATATTAACTAAAAAAAAAAAAAGTTTTTTTTTTATTTTATTTTTTTTAAATATTTGATTTTAATCAGAATAATGTAAATAAATAAATTAGATAAAAACAATTTTTATTTTATAAGTGACTACGTTGTATGACATCTTTTTAGTTAATGCTAAGAAAGAATCCAATATTTTGATTTTGACACAAAAGTGCCAATTCAGTCATTTTGCACAATTTTTTTTGTAAGATATGATTGAATTTGATGTCATTATTTTTTTATTGATCAATAAAAATTTAATTTCGATATGAGTCTTCAGTTTTGAGAAAAAGAATACAATTTTTGCTTTTCTTCCCATTTTCTCTTCACTTGAATTTTATGATCATGTAAGAATTTCTATGTTGGAACGAAAAACACTAGTTAAAATGTTAAACCGAAATTACCTCCCTTGCATAGTTTAATATTTTAAGAAAGTATTTTTTAATAATCAAAACTTCATAGAAGTTTTGCATTTTTATTTGTAAAACAATACTCAAAATATTAAACTATTATTAAAATTGTCTAGATTTTAAAGTTAATAAGAATGGTATTTTTTTTTTTTACCTCCCATGCAGTCAATGGTAAAAATAAAAAGATTGTATTTTCTGTATGCAACATACTGAGAATAACTGGGAAAATACTTTAATAACTATATTTTAAGCTTTAGCATGGGAAGGAGGGGAGGCACTTTACTATATTAAATATAGCATAAAATTTGTGACTAGAAAGTGTTAGTGATCTAGATCATATAGAATGAGTAACACATTTTTTTGTTTTTATCGAAAATGACCGCCATTTTTTAATTAAGTCTTTTTTCACTTTACCAGAAATATCAGTATATTTTATACATTTTTTCTTTCTTTTTAGAGTGCTGCTGCTTTTTTCTTTCTTTCTGTAGAAAGAATATAAGAATACGGGGGGGGGGGTATTTTTAAATTTTTTTTTTTTTCACACAATAAAATGTTACCTTAATACATTTATATTATCTTCTATATATATACCTGTAACGCACATACATACATTGACTAACCTGTTGTCATATGACCTGTTACTCCCTCTATCAGGCAGACTAACCATAAGTTTATTTTTCTATTAGTGAACGCTTCTACATAATACAATGTAAGCTTTCTTATAGATCAAAGAATGATACTGTCAATGATGATAATTCATCCAAATTCAAACAAAAAAAATATTCTTACCTTTTTGGTTTTCTTACAAATAACTTTCTGTTGTATATTTTTATTCTCTCTCATAGGTGGTACACAACGTATGGCGAGAGTTGTTGGTCCATCCCTAGCAAAAGAACTAATTTTCACGGCACGCGTTATTGATGGTGTGCAAGCAGAGAAGATTGGCCTTGTCAACCACGCAGTCGAGCAAAACGATAATGGAGATGCTGCTTATCTGAAAGCTGAAGAAATTGCTCGAGAAATTACCCCACAGGTAATTGTGAGCTTTGAACAGAAGTTTTAACAAATTTCTTGATCAGATTATTTTTTAAAAAACCCAAACTGCCATTACCCTGTCTGCCCTACTATTTCACTCATGGTCAAAGCAGATGGATTTATACTTTCCATTTATGCAGGAATGAACTTGGTGTGCATCTAACTTTTCTACTTCAATCACACACTAATATCTCTTTCTCTCTCGTATATGTATTATGAAAGATTTATGAGGAAAAGTTAAGGAGAAATTTAAGAAAAACCTCTTTAGCCTATGGTATTTTGAAGCTACATGCTTCTCATCAGAAGAGAAAGGCCAGAATTATGCAAAATGCAAATAGGAAAAAAGAACTGGCTTAATGCAGGAATAGGATAAAATGGTAAATAATAATTAAAAGTAGGTACAACATATAAGGGTAACTCGGAAAGGAAGTATATATGTAGGTAATATTTAAAAAAAAAAAGTATAGGTCACTATGAAATAATGGGGATCATTAAAGAAGGGCGAATAATAAAAGAAAGGAAAAAAAAGAAAGACTAAAAAGAAAGTGAAGAAATAAGGGGAGGAGATAGAAACAGAAAATAGGGAATATAGAAATGCATATAAAAATAAAACGATCTGAAAGCGAAGAAAATGAAATTAGAAAAATGATATGATGGCATAATAAAATTATATACAGGGTAGAACATAAAAGAAAACAACACTACAGCTTTTTTTTAAAACTTTTATTGAAGAAATCAATTCAGGTAACTTGATTATGTAGTAGCGCTGACATCTATTCAATGTAGCCACCTTCAGCTTCATTCATTGCCTCAATATGGGTCTGGAACTTGGAGCATGATTTTCCACAAGTGCCGGTAGGAGTTCAGTGAATACTTGGCAGATAACGGCGATCAGGTTGGCTTTGGTGTTGTAGGAGGTCATGTTGGTGATGTTCTTGGCATATGACTAAATGAAATAATCCAACAGGTTTAGGTCAGGGGAGGAGTGGGGAGGCAATGAGATAAGGATACAAAATCGTAGCACTCATTCTGAAGCCAAGCCTAGGTCTCTTTGGGCTTGTGGGCTGGCACCAGGTCCTGCTGCCACACCCAGGGTCTGCCAGCAGCCACCTGATTGCATCAGGCGATCACCTAACTCTTCAGCACATCCAGGTACACTTTGGTGTTGACTTTCAAGCCAACTTTAAAGATGTGAGGTGACATGATGTGCCCCTCACTTGAAATTACACCAAAGATCATAAACGTGGCTGGAATTTTGTTTTCATCATCCTGGGCGCGTCCCTGTTATTCAGAGTTGTATTTTGAGGGTGCTGGCAATGGTCCTGTTGTCATAACTTGGCTCAGTAGAGAGCTTTAGTTGTACAGTGGCGCATCTCTGATCTTGCTCGTTGAACATTGCCACTTTCAGACATAATAGAAGGCTCCTATCATTATTGGGATTTGTACACAACTGGCCAACTAGTAGATTGTCTGAAACAAAAAAAGAAAACCGGTTTTTATCAAACAGAAATGGAATCATGTCGTCTTTTCTATGGCACCAATTTTATCGTTCCACCCTGTAACTTTTATTCATTTTTCATTTAATATTGTTTTCTGCTCCCCTTGATGGTGTTGAACTTATCTTGATAAGTTTTGCTTTGTTCAAGATTTACTCTTTGATAACATAATTGCCCAGTAGTAAATTATGCATAAATATTATATTTTAATTCATTTAGAAACTTAGACATGTGCATGCGAGTATTATGTTTTTTTTCTAAACAGCTTGCTTCTTGTAAGTAAAAAAAAAAAAAATACTCAAGCCGAGATTGAAACCTAAAGACAGTGAGTCAAGTATAACCATTAGGCCAACTTGACATGGTCTTTAAAAAGTGTTTTAAAACTTACTTATTCTTAACATAAGGAATCTCTCAAGTGACCCATTCTTGCATATGCATTCGTGAAGCAGTTTACTGACAGATAAAAATCTGAGATAATTTTTCAATTTTAACTTCTTAGTAGCCTTTTTTTACCCACATGAAAAACCTGATTAAAAAGGTTTCCATGTGTTTAAATACCCTATCTACCAAATTTTAAGTCTGTAGATCAAAAATTTGTTGAGTATATAGGTTGAGAAGTGTCTTCACATACACATACACATTCTCATTTTTATAGATATATAGATTGTTTATCCAGCTGAAATAAAAACTTCTTTACTAATGCTTGTCCTTAGATATTTCCACTGCTAAATAGTTCTTATTAAAAAAAAAAAAAAAAAAAATTTGTTAAAAACATTTTTCATGTCCAACAAGGCATATTGCCATTTGCACGTAAAGGGCGACTATTTGAGATCATGTGTAATTGGAGATTGTGGGCAGTTGAGTAGCAAGATGTCTGTTTACATTTAAACTTCTACATGTCAGGAAAGCAGGAAATAGGAAGGGAATTTGAAAGTCTATCAACCCGAAGAAAGAAACTATTAGAGTAGAAGGCTTTCCAGCATTTAAGAACTTCAACGGTGAAGGGGTGGGATTTTGCTTCCTCCTCCACAAAGGTAAATTTAGACATTAGATTAGTTTTAAGTTTTTAATGTAAGGTATTCCCCTCCCCCCAACATTGGCACATTGGATTGGAACAAAAATAAAAATTGCCTAAGTCTTGGATTATTTTGATTGAAGGCAAAACGGATAACCAAAGAGTTATGTCCCCTTAACAAGTATTTTATTTTTAAAAAGATAAGAACCAAAAGAGTATTCATAACTTATCACCTTGTACAAGTTGTCTCAGTTTAGAAAGACTGAGAATAGAACAGGTACTACATTTTGAAATATTTATTTGTACATTTGAACAAATTAGGCACAAAGCTATTCAAGGTTACTAGGTTAAATGATTAAAAATTTTTTTTTTTTGCTCATGAATATTAATGTCTCTATACCTCTATTTACCTTGAAAAGATGCGTGGCATGAGAGAGGGGGGAAATAAAACCCCCCAAAATTGGTCAGTACACTTCGATCCTAATCGAAAATCACTGGTCAATAAAGAGAAACTTTTTAAAAGGTGTCTGATATTTTTTAACTAATTTACTATATTTTTTGCCATGCTAAAGCTAGAAATAACATTCATTTTGCTCTCGGAGGTCAAATTTTTTTGTAAATTTGAATTTAAAATTATGCGACTTATATTTTTTAAAACAATGTTTTCAAGATTTACTAATGATGTTTCAATGGCAAAATGTCAGTTTTTATGATAAAATTGCTGTATTCTAACAAAGAATCATGTACACTTCATGTACAGTACATGTAACTAAAAATGAAAACTTAATGTTTGCATTATTACGGTCTAAATTTTCGTTTTTTTGATTGTCGCGAATGTTTTGGTGCTTGCACATCTCTTTTTAAATTCCAACATGTCCCACCTTCCCTGGTAGCGTGATTCCATTTCTCTCAAGTCCTGGTGAAAGCGCTCTCCATGCTCATCGCTTAAAGAGCCAAGATTTTCGGGAAAGCGGTCCATGTGCGAGTACAGGTAGTGCATTTTTATGCTCATGTTGCAGCCAAGGTTCCTAAAGGCCACTAACATGTTTGCTACTAGATCTTTATAGTTCTCTGCTTCTGTGTTGCCTAGGAAATTCATCACGACCTGAACAAAGCAATTCCACGCTTGTTGCTCAACAGGATTCATGGTCTCCTCAAACGTGGGAGAGTTTTTGATCAGCTGCCTAATTTGAGGACCATGAAAAATACCAGCTTTTAATTTTTCAGTTGACAAATTGGGGAAGGTTTTACACAGAAACTGAAAACACCGTCCATCTTTATCCAGGGCTTTTGTGAATTGCTTCATCAAACCGAGCTTTATGTGCAGTGGAGGAAATAAAACTAGAGGCTTGTTTATCAGATTTTTTGCTCTACAAATTGCAAGCTCTTCACGTACTGGCCATTCTTTTTTCACGTAATGTTGAGTACGATCCCTACTATCCCAGAGGCATAAAAAGCATGGGTATTTGGTAAATCCAGACTGTTGACCAAGCAAGAAGTTGACCATTTTTAAGTCAACGCCAATCAGCCATTTATGTTGGTCATAAGAAATTTTTTCTAGGACGTACTTAATTGCTTCATGCTGTTCTTTTAATGTTGTCGAATGTGCCAATGGCACAGATGCAAATTGATTTCCATTGTGTAACAACACACATTTCAAAGACCTTTTGCTGCTGTCGATAAAAAATCGCCAGTCCTCTGATTTGTATTCAGGTACGCCGAGATGTTTCAGTAGCTCTATTATGTCATTGCAATAGACTAATTCTTTTTCTTGAGCAAAATATCTTAAAAATTCCCGGTGCCTGGTACGGAAGAAACTTACCTTAACTTTACCATTTAGCATGTTCTTGTCCTTTAAACGAGATGCAAGAAGTTCGGCAGAGTCTTTCGGCAAATTTAAATCGCGAACAAGATCGTTTAATTCGTTTTGGGAAAACAATTTTGGCTGCTCATCATTGTCATCGGGAAAGGATGCATCATGATGATCATCGGTAGTGGTAATGCTTTGAGTTTCATCCTGGCTACTGCTGCTTTCTTCAATACTTGTATCTTCAAATACAGGTACAGGAATTTCTTCACTATGAGGAGTAGGGCGCATAGCTGACGGCAGATTGGGATACTCCAGTGTTGTGCGATTTTTTTCTGTTAATCCCCATGACATTGGTAGCACAAAAGTAGCAATTGGTTGCATGATTTGAAGGCTCTCGCCAAATCATGGAGATGCCAAAGTTCATGGACTTTCGCGTGCCTTTGCTCCATTGACAGAGATGCTCTGTGCATCTTTTACAAACCATGTGAGGTGCCCAACTTTTGTCTTGATCGCCGAGCTTCATGCCAAAATATGCATAGTAAACGTGCTTGATAAAGGTGGTGACAGTATTGCGATTTGGTGCAAGTGTGTATTCACCACAAACATAGCAAAAAACATCTGGCTTATTTACACACATTCTTCGAGTCGCCATTGTATACCTGAAAAAAATTAAAAATTAAATTTGTGTACGTTGTCTCCATGAAATTTAAAGTCTGTATCAAAAAAATTCGGCACAATTATATCTATGTCCTGCGAACAGTTTTAATCGCACAGTAATGAAATAATTTGACTTTGAAACACACAGAACCAATACGTAAGACTTACCTTCTTGTCTGCTTTCATATGTTGGTGTATTTTAATAAGTTTTACCATTGAATTCCCGTATGGGCCAAATAAAGTCTTATCTTCTCTTTAAATATCGCATAATAATCGCAAAACTTAGACTCCCTAATTAAAATTTAATCAAAAATTGTTTATTCAAATGCTTTCTTCTTTGCATTGCTAGTGCTAAAAAATTTAAATTTGTTCAGGTAATAGAACTTTAAACTGTAAATGGTTAATACTTCTGTTGTACCTTTCTCGGGTATTTAAAAGTTAAAAAATAGAAAATTAACGATAGCTTAAAATGTCGACCTGACCCATCAAAATTGTCCAAAATCAAAACTGAGACACCAAATTTGCTGTTGACCAGTGAAATCAAACTTTACTTCGTGTGATCTCCTTTTTGAACATCTATTTATCATCATGTGCTATAATGAACTCGCAATACGTGTGCTCCTCCCCCTCGATATAAATACTCCTGACCAACCCAACAAACAACAAAATTCCACCCCTTCACTGTAAAGGTGCCTAGATGCAGGAAAGCCTTCTACTCTAATAGTTTCAAACTGCTATACTTTGGAATTTCCTCCCTGTTTTCTGCTTCCCTAACTGTACTGACATGCAGAAATTTAAATGTAATATGAACAGAACATAGTCCCTTTTAGATACAATCTCAAATAGTAGCCCGTTACATTCAAGTGGCAATAAGCCTTGTTTGTAGTGAATATGTTAGAAAAAACAAAACTGATTTCTTTATGTTCCTCTTTATGCCATATCTGGCAGATTTATATTGTTCCAACTCTTTCTCCCACATGGGATGTTGAGTATCCATTCAAGAAGTTTTATAATTCTGTTTTTACTTTATTCTTTTACAGGGTCCAGTTGCACTGAGGATGGCAAAAGTTGCTATCAATCGAGGAATTGAAGTAAGTGAATCTATTTTCAAATCTCATTTCATGATCTGTTCACGAGATCAAGACATCCTTGAACATTTAAACAAGTTGAAAGAGTTGGATCCCAAAATACTAAAGTCACACATTTAAGTGCTTGTGGATATCTAAAAAAAAAATAACAAAAAATACATTAGTAAAAATACTATTATGTAATTACACGTCATGTCGAAATTATAGGCTGAAATAATAAGTGTCACCCTAAAGAAAACACTACAGCTATATTTTATACATTTTATTGAAAAAATCAATTCAGGTAACTTGATCATGTAGTAGAGCTGACATCTATTCAATGTATCCACCTTCAGTCTCGATCATCACCTTGATACGGGTCCGGAACTGGGAGCATGCCTTTTCCGAAGGTGCCGGCCGGAGCTCAATGAATATTTGGCAGATGGTGGTGATTAGGCTGGTTTTGGTGTTGTAGGAGGTTATGGTGGTGATATTCTCAACGCTTGACCAAACGAAGTAGTCCAGCGGGTTCAGGTTGGGGGAGGAGGGGGGCGAGTGAGAGAAGGGTACAAAGTCGTAGCACTCTTTCTGAAGCCAAGCCTGGGTCTCTTTGAACTTGTGGGCTGGCACCAAGTCCTGCTGCCACACCCAGGGTCTGCCAGCTGTCACCTGATTGCATCAGGCAATCACCACACTTTTCAGCACATCCAGGTACACTTTGGTGTTGACTTTCAAATCGATTTCTAAGGTGTGAGGTGGCATGATGTGGCCTCCGCTTGAAATCACACTAAAGACCATAACTGTGGTCGGAAACCTTTTTTTCATTACTCTGGGTACGTCCCTCAAATGTTGAATTGCCTGGATTTGCATTTTGAGGGTGCTGGCAATGGTCCTGTTGTCATAACTTGGATCGATAGAGAGCATAAGTGATACAGTGGTGCATCTCCAATCTCACTCGTTGAACATTTTGTCACTTTCAGACATGAGAGAAGACTCCTCTCGCTCTTGAGATTTGTACACAACTGGCCAACTAGTAGATGGACTGCAACAAAAAAAAAAAAGAAAACCGGTTTTCGTCAAACAGAAATGGAATCATGTCTTTTCTCGGGCGACAATTTTATTGTTCTACCATGTAGTTAAAAATTAAAAAAATTGCGAAAAATTATTGAGTAGAAAATCTGCTAGAATTATTGTTTAAAAAAAAAAACATTATTATTATCGATTTGCCATTTCTTTTAACTATGAAATTGCAAAAATTACCTGAAAAAAGGGAGATAAATCAGTTTGTCATACAGAATTGATTGCGATAAACTAAACCGAATAAGCTGCATTATTTGATGAATTTTATTGTAATAATTTTTTCTATTTTATCATTTGTCATAATTTTTTGTAATTTTTACTAATTTTGATTCAACACATAATTATGTAATGTTTTTATTTAAAATTCAGTTATTTTTTGTTTCGCTATCAAATTATGTAAAAGCACTCCTATTTACTCTTGTTTGATCGAATAATCACGATGGTACCCACCTTGTCACGCCCTATACACAGTGAAAATTTATTGTCGAAGTTACTTATTTTATTCCCATGCGACAAACATACTACAACTATAACATGGCTGTTACGCTTGAACTGTGTCCGTTACACTTCAAACCTCTCTCTGACCCCCATGTTGTTTGGTACTGTCGCAAAGGAACAAAAACAAAAAGAAATAAATCCAAGTCTGCATTTTTTCTGTTTTAGCAAAAGGTATTTATTACTGTTACTTCCTAAACAATGCTTCTTGTGTTTTTTTTTTCTTTTTACTGTTCATTTCATCTGTCATGAGATTAACAAAACCAGCTTAAAAGTTTCTCGCTGTCACACGTCCATCTCGTCCAGCGCGCGCTTTTCTTCTCCCTACCTCATACCGACCACAGCCAGCTACCTCTCGCTTTCGACTTTACATGTCCATCTTTTCTGCCGTGCATTTTTCTTCTTTCTGACCACATGTTGCCCTAATTTTTCTTTTTCTTGAGATGCAAGCCTGTGCACACTTTGCTTAATTTGCATAATGCTGAAACGACTGCTGCTACTAATACCTTCGCTAGCCATTTGTCTTTTGGCTGCTGCTGCTTTCACACTCTTTCATACATGCTCTGTTATACAACAGTAATACCATGAAACAGTTGCAAGACAGTAGACTTATACTCAAAAATTTAATATCTATAAAACTAATCAATAAAAATTATAATAAAAAGTAAAATAAACAAATAATAAAAAAACAGCAAATAAATAACATTTACCCTAACTCTGAAAAACAACACAAATATTGAAACAGACATTGACATCACATCTATTGAGCGCAGAAAGTTTGGCAGCCTTGTAATTCTTACTTCTCTTATTTTGTCCTTTAGTCCTCAGCTTCCATGAATGATGTTTTCTGGGTTAAATTCTATCCATATAACATTTATTGTTGATTAGTTTTTGAATTTGCTATTTACTTTTTTAGCTCCTTACATCAAGTGTCTTCATGCTTTGTCTGGAGTGATTTCCTTAAAAATAGAAAAGTTTAATCTGCCACTAAACCTAAAAACAAAAAAGAACATCTAAACGATTCCAAATGAACTGCTGTGATGAAAATTGGCTTCTTCTTGAGCCCCCCCCCCACTTTTTGCCCCCAAAACGTTTCTTATTTTCTTTTTTAAATGTCTAATTTTGTCTGTTGCCATGCTAATGGTCAGAAACTTTTTGAATCTCTGAATTTCAATAACAAACTAATAAATTAAAAATTTGTTTTAATTTGAATTATAAAATTTTCATATACATAAAAATGTTCAGCCATATTGTTAGATTACAGCAGTATGCAAAATGCTCCCAGGGAAGACTGGAATGGCTGATTTAGCTTTGGAGACCTTATTTTTATCTCTTAAAATCGTGTTCAAAATGATTTAGAGTTGTTTTTACTAATCGATCGATGCCTCTGTTCAGTCTCAAGAGACAATGGATACCCTTTGTAAGGGTAGCTGCGCAAGTAATTGTGAGGCAAACCCCAACTACACTTCTCCTGAATTGGCACTGCTCGAGCCCAGAGGCAAGGAAAAGAGCTAGCTGACGGGAAACAATGCCGAGTTAAGCAGTGAGCACATATAGCTTCTGGAATTCCCAAATAGTCACCCATTTTAGTACTAACCGGGCTCAACATTGCTTAACTTTGGTAATCTAATGGGAACCGGTTTGTCAACATGATTATGCTGTATATATTTTACTAATAACAATATAAAAAAATTCCAAAAGAGAAAAACATAAAAAAATTGTTCATGGATTTTTTATATGGCTTAAACATAAATTTAAGTCAAACATTTTATTTAAAATTTTGGTACTCCTGCAGTATTTTACCCACCTATTTCACGATCTTAGCCGAGCGTTGGATCGACATCCGTCGGAAAACGCCGGAACATGGCGAGCGGTACGATACTCTATCAGCCAATCAGGGCGCTTCAAACGAATGCGCAGCAGACGAATAATTTTCATTGAAATTACACACATAGCATTTCATTTCAGTTATTTTATTGTTCAAAGTAAAAATACACAGCCTTTCATTTCAGCTATTTAATTTAGCGATAAAAAAAAGAAAAGGAAGCTGTTGGAAACATATTTATGCGAATTTATGTGGAGACAAAAATTTGGACACAACCCTTTTGTCTCCATAATAAATCAAATCGCGGAAGGCTACCTACCCGGTTTGGGAAGGAGCTTCTTTCCACATCCTCTGAAAACCCTTTGCTCCCTACTTTGCCTCTACAGGCAGTAGAAAATCTTCCAGTCGGAACTAAAGATAAACAGTAATTGTTGTCCCCCCCCCTACAAACATTACTGAAAAAAAAAAAAACATTGTTGTTACTGTTTAATAACGTTTTGTAAAAAACAAACAAAAAAAAAACATTGAAGTGTTTATTACTGTTGCTTACCCCCCCCCCCCCCCCAAAAAAAAAAAAGCTATCGGAAAACAAAATGAACCAAAAAAAAAAAAAAAATATTCAACAAAATAAATTTATTCTACTTTAAAAAAACTTACGGTAAGTGTTTGTGATTTATTTTATCCAAATTTTTTGTATTAATTTTATCCATTTTGTTGTGTGTGTGTAATATCTTTTCCTTGTAATGTTGTTGCTATTCACATACTTTTAGCGTTCTTGCACCGTAGCTCCGAATTCTCGGCTTTCGTCGGCGTTAACGCCGAAAGCGTTCGTCAACGCTCGGCTAAGATCGTGAAATCGGTGGGTAAAATACTGTAGGAGTACCAAATTTTTTATATTAAAATCGAAAACTTACATTCAATTTTAAAAGGAATATATCTTGAAAATCTGATTAAATGGGGGATAATTCTTAGTTTTGTTTGATTAATAAAAATAACAAAAAAAAAAACACACACACACACATTGGTGCCTCTCTCTACCAATTATTTTTTGTTTTATAAATTCTTATTCAGCCATTTTATTTTGTTTAGAAAATTGAACTAAAATTTTCTTTTTATTTCAGGTTGATCTTGATTCAGGGTCTAAATTTGAAGAAGCTTGTTATGCCCAGGTCAGTGTTCTTCTTTGTTTGCTATTAAAAGGCTAATAATAAATCAATTGATCAGTCTTAATATCAATCTGTTTCTCTCTTCTCGTCCATCTGTGAAAATGTTTGTATCTATCATTGTTGCATATTACTTTTTGTTCTCGACTAACCTGACCTAGTGCTACCAGATCAGGCTGTCTATTGGCTTTCTGAGACGAAATGCACCTACATCGATTTCTGGTTTTATTTTCTATTCTCTTTTGTAAAACTTAATTATGTTCTACAAAAATAAAATAAAAACAACAGCTCTTTCTCTTCTCCTTCCCCCTCCTTTCTTTTTTCCTTCCCTACTTCCTGATTGGCTCTGTCGGTGGGGCACTAAAATACGCCGACTGCCCCCCTGCAGAGGGTAAAAGTCCCTCAATGGGGCTACCTGTTGGCCGTGGGTGGCAACCTGTGATGCCTAGGAAAAGGATCTTGGTGGCTGAGCAACTGATGCCGAGGAAAAATAAAGATATCTGTTGCAACACTCCACTTTGGCCTTGTACTAGGCTAGATGGGCGGTCGGAGAGGTCCGATCCGATCAATCGGCTAGTCATGTCAAGCCCTAACACTTACACTGAAAATATCAATTATAACATTTAAAAAAACAAAAAAAAAACAAATTTAATCTAAAGATAATACAACGTCTTATTACTACAAACATAGATAAACCAGGTAAGTGTTAGAAGGCGATGGCAAGGGCCAATCAATTGATGAGACAAAACCACACAACTGCTTCCTGACCAATGTTTTTATCAAACTGGGAAAGAAGAAACTAAAGGAGGAAACAGGAAATGATGGAACAAACTCAACCAATTGAGTATACCTTTTTTGTATCCCTGGGATGAAAGGGCGAATGGGTTTCCCCCCTAACATCTCCCAATTTCGGGCTCTGAGGAGGGTGGGAAGCAAAAAAGATGAAAATCTAAACAAACTTCCATGGATATAATAAACCCAAACAAAAAACCCAGAAACCAAAAAAATAAAACAAAATCGAAAAGAACCCACTCTGACCTAATCAGCTGAGACAGTGAGCAAGAATATAATTATGAAATAATTGATAAAAAAAAATATCCAAGATTCATAGTAATCGAAACCTTAGAAGGAAAAAAGATCAGCGATCTGTCTCTATTCTTAATTGAAAAAATTTTCTCAAAACAGCAACCCAAAAACAGCAAAAAAAAAAAATGAAAAATGGCAATCTACTGGTCACAGTAGACAACTATAAAGACGCAAAAAACATCTTAGAGATGGAAAAATTCCATATCTATAAACGCAAAAGTTATGCTCATGAAAGATTAAACACATCAAAAGGTGTCATAAAAAGCCATGAATTAACCTTGGCTACAGCAGAAGAAATAGAAAATGCCCTAAGAAAAACAGGGAGTAATCGATCATGTTTGAATAAACATAAAAAGGAATGGTCAAACCATACCAACAAAAACCTACATACTAACATTCAATACACCAAAAATTCCCAAAGAAATAAAAATCGGATATACAATAGAAAAAGTAGAACAATATATACCAGCCCCTTTGAGATATTTCAAGTGTCATAAATATGGACATAACAGAGAAACATGCAAAGGACAGAAAATATGTGGAAAATATGGCTTAAAAGAACCTAACCACACTGAAAGTGAATGTCCCAACGAAACAAAATGCCCAAATTACCAAGAAAAACATCCAGCATACTCTAAAATATGCAAAATCTTCAAAAAAGAAATAGCTGAAATAAAATACAAACAAAATGTATCCTTTCCTGAAGCAAGGAAAATAGCAAGCTCTCAAGAAAAAATAAACACCTATGCAGACATCACAAAAATTTCAAACCAAACAAACCAAACCCACTACCAAGACCTACTTAAACTAATCTCCAAACTCAAAAATCTAATTGAAACTTTAAAAACTAACCAAAACGAAAACAAGAAATAAATATCAGTATCTTTGAAAACTCAGTCAAATGATCTAAAACAAGTCCCAAAGAACAAAAAAAGAACTCGAACAGCAAAAACCACAAATAAACTGTGAAAGATCCAAATCACGAACAAGGACAAAAGCAGAAGATAAACACACAATATCTGGAAAGACGGAAACAGAATGGGAAAACACAAATCCTCTTTCCAAAAGCCAAAACAAACAAAAAACAGAAATAATATTAATCGAAAATAAAAATAAATATGAATTAATTGAAATAGAGAGTCACAGAAATAAATCTAGCTCCAAAAACAGAATTGACCAGGAGGAGAAAATGGAGACTGAGGAACCAAGCAGTTCAAGTAAGCACAAAACAAAAACCACTCAAAACACAACAAATCAATAGAATACTAGATATAAAAACCTAAACAAAAACCAAACAGATAAAAAAACAAAAAAAAACGAACTTATTTATGCAAATGAATAAAAACATCATACAGTGGAACCAAACTACGAAGAAATCAAACATATTATAGTACAATATAACCCCAGCATAATTGGCCTACAGGAAACTCTTCTAAAAGAAACGGACACCATCAACTTCAAAGGATACCACATTTACAACCAAATAAATAGATCACAAACAGATAATCGACCAATAGGTGGCACCTCAATTATAATAAAAAAAACAAAACAGATGCCACATATAAAACTACAACTCCAAACAAACCTTCAAACAATAGCAATTAAAGCTACACTCTACCGACCAACAACTATTTGTTCAATCTACATTCCACCTAAATATAAACTAAATAAAACTGAAATTGAAGATCTGATAACACAACTCCCCACATCTTTTATATTAATGGGGGACTTCAACGCCCATAACAAAATGTGGGGATGTGAGAATATTAACCAAACTGGGAAAATCATTGAATCATTACTGGAATCACCTGAAATAGCTATATTTAACGACAAAACACATACCTTCACCCAGGCACAGGAACGACATCAACTATTTACCTAACATTATGCTCCCCCACAATATTTATGGACTTCCAATGGGAGGTACATAACGACCAGTGCGGCAGCGATCACTTCCCAATTTTTCTCAAAACCTAAGAACCTGCAACAGAAGAAACAAAACCAAAATGGCAAATCTATAAAGCTAACTGGACTGAATTTAGCAAACTTTGTACAAACTTAATTAACCAAGAAATAGTTAACAAACCAAATCCTATGTTAGCTTTCACCAATATGCTAAACGAAATAGCAATCAAGACAATCCCAAAATCAACGCCATGGTTCACAACAGAATGTAAAGAAGCAATAACCAACAGGAAAAAAAATGCTAAAACACTTCAAACAACATCCTACAAAACCCAACCTCCAAAAATACCTACAAGCACGAGCAAAAGCGCTCTATATTATAAAAAAAAAAGCAAAAAAAGAAACCTGGCAAAACTATATTTCCAAATTGAACAACACGCCATAAAAAAAACATGGGAAATAATAAGAAAAATAGCTGAAAAAAAAACTTGGAACACCAATAAATAATATAAGTACACCAAATGGTAGACAAATTATAGACAAAAAAGAAATAGCAAACATAATCGCTAATGAATTCAGCCAAAACTCCTCCTCCAACCCCTACTCCCCCAAATTCCAAAAATACAAAAACAGCGCAGAAAAAGAAAAACTCAACTTTACATCCAATAACAAAGAATACTATAACAACTCGTTCACTATAACAGAATTAAAAAATGCAATTCATAAAAGTAAAGATACAGCTACCGGTCCAGACGACATCCACTATCAATTTCTAAAACACATGCCAGACACATCTCTCAACATTCTCTTACAGATAATTAACAAAATATGGTGGACTAACAATTTCCCAAAACACTGGCTTGAATCCAATATCATCCCAATTCCTAAAACAGGAAAAGATCACTCCAACGCCCTAACAAGCTGCATATGCAAAACAACAGAAAGGATGGTCAATACAAGACTAATGTGGCATTTAGAAAAATATAACCTCATTTCTACACACCAAAGTGGATTTAGACAAGATCAAGATACTAACAACCAACTTATTCGACTAGAAACATATTCGTAATGGTCTAATAAGAAACCATCACGTGGTCTCAATCTTTTTTGATATCGAAAAAGCGTATGACACCACATGGAGATATGGAATCTTGAAAGATATTCATAATATGGGAATCATAGGAAACCTAGCAAAATTTATCTAAGAATTCCTATCCCACAGAACATTTAAAGTATGCTTAGGAAATATAACATCAGATCAATACACACAAGAAACAGGGGTACCACAGGGTAGTGTACTATCTGCCACCCTTTTTCTAATTAAAATCAACGGTATAATTGAAAATGTTAACATGGGATTCGAAAAAACATTATTTGTTGATGACTTTTCAATAACTTGCTCATCACCAAATATGCCAACTATCGAAAGACAAATGCAAAATTGCCTTAACAAAATAGATCTTTGGGTTAACCAAAATGGATTCAAAATGTCCAAAAGCAAAACCACATGTATCCACTTTCGTAAGAAGTGAAAATACCACCTTGACCCACAGCTCCAATTAGATGGGCAACTAATACCAGAGGACAACATACCAAATTTCTAGGGATCATTTTTGATAATAAACTAAACTTCAAGGAGCACATTAACAAATTAAAACAAAAATGCTTAAAACCAATAAATATCTTAAAAATATTATCAAAACTAGACTGGGGAGCAGATCAAGCTACAATGCTCAAAATATACCGCTCACATATCAGATCCAAACTGGATTATGGTTGTGCCATATACAGCTCTACTTACAAATCCTACAAAAACAAACTACTAACAATACAGAATCAAAGTTTAAGACTTAGTCTGGGAGCCTATCGAACTTCACCAATGGAAAGCCTGCATGTAGAAGCCCAAGAACTACCCCTGCATTTAAGATGGGGAAAACTAGTGTTACAATATGCAACAAAACTACAAAGCAACCCCGAAAACCCAACATACAAAACTACCTTCAACCCACAATGTACAAACTTTTATTCAGGGAAACCAAAAAGTATACCCTCCTTTGGACACAGAATTAAAGAAATAATACATCAAATCAATGAAAACCCCGACAATATAATTACTCCAAAAATAAACGGCAGACCACCATGGACATTATACAAACCAAAAACCGACCTAACACTTACTGCTTACAAAAAAAACATTATAAATAATATAACAGAAGCAACTTCAGAGAACTAAGAGAAAAATACGCAGAATACATAGAAATATACAGAGATGGGTCTAAAACTATAAACGGAACAAGTGCAGCATGCACAGATGGACAAAATCAATATCAAATACGACTGCCCAACGAGGCTTCAATATATACAGCTGAGCTGCAAAATAGCTCTCAAACACATCAACGAACAAAAATTCATAATATATACAGACTCCCTATCCTGTATCATGGCCCTTGAAAAAAAATCTAAACACCCTTTTATCACAGAAGTTATACAAGAATACAATGAAATAACCGAAAAAAAAACAAAATTATAATAGCCTGGATACCAAGCCATGTCGGCATCCCAGGAAATGAAAAGGCAGACAAACTGGCTAAAGAAGCCACAAACCACCAAATGAAAAAAGATGAAACTGCCACACACAGACCTAAAAAGAAAAATCAACGAATATATAGAAAACAAGTGGCAAGAGGAATGGAACAAATGCACTGCAAACAAATTGCACGAACACCAACCAATAATTAAAAATGAAAAAAAAAATTTTTAAGGGAAGAAGAGAAGAAATTGTACTAAACCAAATACGAATTGGACATACAAAATTAACTCATTCCTACCTAATCAAAATGGAGGAAACACCAAATTGCACACTCTGCAACCAACAACTAACAATTAAACATCTACTGATGGAATGTAGAAAACACAAACACACTCTGAAGAAATATTTTAAAACAACAAACATTAGAAAAGTGTTCCAGGAAGTGGAACCCCAACAAATCATAAACTATTTAAAAGAAACAAATGTATTCAAACTCCTATAAAGTAAACAAGTAAAATTCAGTTTAGAAAAACAAATCTCTTACAACTAAAACAATTTTTCGGAAAACCCAAAACATCTTGCTTCAAAAGATGAACTTTTCAAGAAACTTAAAATATTTTTACAAGAAACTGAAAACCTATCAACAAAACTTTTTTGGCATTAAATGACTCTTAGAGGTTGAAATGCCGTTAAAGAAACACACTCGCTCACTCGACTAACCTGACAGGCAGCAAAATCCTCCCCCTTCACTGTTGAAATCCCAACATGCCAGAAATCCTTTTACTCTATTAGTTTCTTCCCATGGACTGTTAGTCTTTAGAATCCCTTCCCTGTTTTTTGCTTCCCTGATTATACTAACATACAGAAACTTAAATGTAATGTGAACCTACAGCTCGGCTCCCTACATAGTCCTATTTAGACATGATACCAACTAGTAACACCTCATGTCCAAAGGGTAATACGCCTCGTTTGCGGTGAAAAAGAGTAAGATAAAAAATACAAGAATGTTGCAGAGAATGACTAGTCAATGAAAAGGTGGATGGGAGTTGATGGAAGTTGATCCCTCGAATTTGCTAGGCAATCACCTTTCTTCAATTTGGGCTAGTTAATATAACATTTTTGAACACCCATGCATCCGCAATGCCGAAACTCAGTGCAGATTTCACAGATAAACATTTTTTTATTTAATGACAAGTGTATTTCCGTTTGTCGTGTTTGTAGGTGGATTTCTATCAAATCACCAGATATTTAGGTGCTTCTTCATTATTAGAGCAAAATTTGAAAATTGAAATATTGAATTTCAAGTGAAACTAATGGTTATTACTTAATTGTCACATCGCAATAATGAACATATCCAAAAATTATGAAAAGTGATAAGGTAGAAAATGAATTATTAATGAAAAGTTTTAGAAGAAAATAAGCGAAATTTGAAAGTTTTGTTATAAACATTCATGTAATAACAGGGAAGGTGATTATTTTCTGAAAACTTTGAAAATCTTGGGCCAATTTTGGAGAAGTTTTTGAACTATGCCGAACCATTCGTTAATTCACTTGTTTTGACATGTCTGCCAAACAAATATGGCAAAGCATTTTTTTGGTAAAGCTTGAAAATACATGTTTAAACTAATTGCAACATGACAATTAAGTAGATAATACTTTTTAGTTGAAATTGATATAAAAAGTACTTAGATAACATTAGTTTTTTTCGTTTTTTTTATGAAAATTCATTTTTTTTTTTTTTTTTTTTTTTCAATTATTGAAATTTTTTTTTTTTTTTTTTACTTCTAATTTTCACATTAATAACGACTTAACAATGATATTTATATTTTACTTCTGGTGAGGTGTTATGTGTGGAATTGTGGACTTGATATTCAACACCCTAAAAGCAATCATAAAACCCCAAAATCTTTTTTACTTTTTGTCAACAAGCATTCACTGTTTTTATTGCATTATACTCATCTTGTTCAGACCATTGTTTTAGACCAGGGATTTCCAATGTGGACAACCTGAGAACTATTTTATATCCATGAACCCCATATATACATATATCATTTTTTAAAATGAAATATTTGTTTTTAGGTTAGTAAAACTAACAATGAATGAATTTCGTTATATCTGTAACATAAAATTCAAACGTTGAAAAGGTACTTGTACAGTTTAATCAAGATATTAAAAAATGAAAATCTCGAAAAAAGGTTACATTGCACGTATCTGTTATGGAACAAAGTTCTCAGAAAAAAAATTTCACTGATTTCATCAAGTAGTTTTTTTTACAGCGAAAAAGAATTTGATACCGAGCAAAAGGTTCGATTTTTAGGAAAAGTTAGTATTAAAGATGGGGAGGGAATGTCGGTGCTTTACATTGAGTATCTCCCTGTGGCGTGTTCAACAAATTCCATAATGGCTGACTTCAACGCGCTCTCATAAAAATGTGCTTTTTCCGCTGTAAAAACGAAACTACTCAATCAAATTAAATGAAATTTTTTTTCAAAGATCTTCAGCCCAAAACGGATACGTACAATAGAACCTTTTTTCGATATTTTCATTTTTGAATGTCTTGATTAAACTGTACAAGTACCATTGAAAATTTCAATTGATGCACATACATTTCTTAGTAAACAAAACAAAATAAAATGCCTATTCAGAATTCCCTCTAATTTACATGTATGTACCAATGAAAAATCGTGTAAATTTATCAGATAGTTTTATTTGTAAGCCATTAATGGGAATTTGTAGGCATTACAACATAAATCTCTGAAGTTAGAATTATTTTCAGTTATTACCCTTTTTTTTTTTTTGTTTGTTTGTTTAGATTATATTCAAAATAGCGTGTGAGATGGTCATTCCAGTTAGCAATAAAATTTGACTTTAAAATAAAACTACTTGATCAATTTATGATTTTTGGAATATAATATTTTCTTACTGTCATAAATGTATATAGATCATGTACATTTTCTTGATTTTTAAATATGGGTAGGATGGGAATTCTGAACTGGCACCTAAAATAAATAGAAGTTTTTTTGGAGGGAGGGATTTTTGAAAGCTTATGTGGACCCCTAGTTGGGAATCCCTGTCATCGACCAATATGCATTCAATGAATTTCTGAACAATAATCATCAGAACTTTGAAGCTTACGAATGAATGAATACTTGCTCGAAACTTTTATATTTTATTTATATTTACATTTTTTTTTTTTTTTTTTTTTTTTTTTTTCAGGTTATACCCACAAAGGATAGATTGGAAGGCTTGAGGGCATTTAAAGAGAAGCGACCCCCAAAGTTTATTGGAGAATAATGGAGGAAGAGGAGGAGTTTGTAGTCAATCGATTTAGTGTGTGAATCTTCATAAGATTTGATAAGTCTTTTGATCTATATAGGCAGATGGTTACTTTTGGCTTTAAACTGCTTGTTTCCATGGCAATATAAATTTATCTCAATACTGATGATATATGTATATGTATATAAATGTGTGTATATACACACACCACACACATATGAGATATATATGTGAAAAGTTTTAAGCTAAGAGTAACTAAAAGGGATGAGGGATTTTTTGATAATCTATTTTTCACTTTTGTTTTATTTTACTTCAGTCGAGTTCTCAAAAATCAAGAGGCCTCCTACCACTTGATCTCTATTTGAGATAAATAACTATTCAAATATTCCATTAAAGTTTTCTTTACCTCTCAAATTTTGAGTTAGTAAAGGAGTTAAAAATATTAATTTTCCTCTCACTTATTAAGCAGTTAGCTACCTTTATAGTATATCTTTCTTTTGGTATTTTGATCTTATTGCATTCGAGGACAAAAATCCATCTAGTCTGGTGGAGTATCCAGTTTCGTGTTACTATAAGCAACATCACGTGGAGAAGGTGTACCATTCGTCATATAAGCCAATGTAGGGTAGATATACTGAGGGGATTTTATTTGGGTTTCAAATACTTTATTTTAAATATTTAGTCAGGGCTAACTTTTAGAGTGAAGTATCCTCATGCCAGGTTGTCTTGACAAACTTTGTACAGAGAAAGCTTAGACACTCAAGAACAGTGTCTAGTTGACATTTAACATATTCCTTCTTACACATGATGCTTAAAACTTTTTTACATCCCTCCTATATATAAAGTTATCTTGTCGGATTTTGAAAGACAGATCCTATTTAGCAATAAAGCTGAGAAGTCAATTTTTAAAATAAATTCTAACTAAATACATTCTTGTATTACCAATAACATGATACAACGATAACAAATGAAAATTTGCTTCATTTGTCAACTTAAATGCTTTTTGGGTCTGACTGTTAAAATCTGGCAAGAAAACTTTATACATTAGAAAAAAAAACAAATTTCTAAATTTGTCTACAATAAATCTTTTCGAAAACATTGAATCTAAAATTTTATTAAATTTATATGCAATTATATAAATCAAAAAATTAATGCTTGTATATTTTTTAACAAGACTAAAGTAAAAAAAAAAATTAAAATAGTGGTTAAATTTAAATAACTAAAATCTTATTTTTCTTATGTAAGGTTAGTGGGGAGAATCCTAGCAGAAATATTTCAAAATTAAGAGCATAATATCTATTTATATATGTTATAAAATATTGAAGTAACATTGGTACCGTCAGTTTCAAATTGAAACTAAGAGCACCAATATCTGGTTGTCTATATCAAACTCTCTTCAGCCTAACAATAATTAAAAATGAATGAAGAATGCTGTAGTTATGACAAGTGATGTTAAAAAAACAAAGCAACCCAAAACTGTGGTAGAACAAAAGGAAATTAAAAAAAAAAAAAATAATATAAGAGTTTGATTGTTCTAACATAGTTAATTCTTTCCATACAAACAAACAAAAAAAAAAATGGGATACAATCATGAAATGTAAGTGAAAAAAAAAATCTTTAAAAGCATTCTTGTGAAAAATATTTTTGTGTGTAAGACTTAATCACATCATTTGACTTTGATTAATATAGATTTAATTTTTATTTAAAAAAAAAAAAAAAAAATCAAATTATTTAATCTGTGAATAAATTAATAAAATTATTTTTCTTAATTTGGTTTTTCGTTATTTTTTAATTTTCTTTTTATTTTCAGCATCAAATTTTGTTTTAAAAATGATTTCTTGGATTTTCAATTCTATGATGCATTTCTATGTAAGAATATTGGATCTGTTGCACATGTATCAATATGCTTTTAACACGAAATTTAGACATTAATAACAATCTCCATTTGACGCCAGAAGAGATCAGCTATCACTGACATTCATCGTTATAGCTTAAAAATGAAGAAAAAAAAAAGAAAAATGTCTATAACTCACTGAGGAAGGTCAGTCGACAGAAATATTTGATTTCATTTATTGAAAAAAAAAAAAAAAATCGCCATGAATTTGGTTTTTAAAAATGGGTTATAATCAGCTAACTTCCTAACTTCCAGTATGGTTGCTACCGGAAGTGGTGATAAAAATCAGTTCCTTCACTTTTATTGTTCTTCAGTATTTCTATTGTGAAGCGATTTATTGAAATAAAAAGGATATTATTGAAAAATATATGCTAAAAATTAACAAAATTATGCAGATAAAAATAACACAATTCATCTTTATTTGCACTTTTAATAACAAGTTTTAAAAAATTAAAGTTTTTATTTTATTTGAAATTTTATAGGAAATGTTTATAAAATAAAAATATGCTTTTCTTTTGAATTAAGTTTTTATTTGAATTTATATAATAAATGTTTTTGAAGGTATAAAAATACAATTATTGCAGTCAAAATAACAAATAAAATTTTAAAATAAAATTTCAAGCATATAAAAACGTATCCAATACATAATATTCCTAAAATAGTTTAAAGATTTTAAAGAGTTTTCAATAATTCTTAAAAAAAAAATACTTCAATAACTCTTAATTAAAATAAGATTAAAAAACTTTTCAATGATTATTAAGTAAAAAAGAATGATCGAAAACACACACAAAAAAAAAAGAGTACATGCACAGAGGAGATATAGACATGAGAGAAAAAAAAGCAAAAGAACTGATTTGCCTTGTCACCGCTTTTGGTAGCAACCACGCTGGAAGTTAGGAAGTACATTAGCTGACTATAACCTAAAATTGTTTTTTTCTTTTTTTTTGATTTATTTGTAACTGAATTATCTCCCCTAAATAATCTTTGAAGATCAGTGAAAAGTTCATTACTTTCTTTGGTTATCATATAACTCAGTATTACCTGTCACGTAAGGTTTTTTTTTTAAATAAAATTTCATAGTTTCAATTTTCAGTTCAAAACCGAAATAATTTTAAATTAAGCTTTAATCCATTAAAATGATTTTTCAAACTACCAGATTATCAAGCTGTTGATGTGAGGACTGGAGAATATGTGGTGGGTGATACATAATTCCTCAGACATTTGATTCTAAGAAACATTTGATCTTTTGCGTAATGTAAGATCAACATAAACAATGAGTAAGGTCATGCAGAACCCATTTCCAGACATTGAAAAATTGATAATTCTCCAAACCTTTTCAATTCACAACAAATTGTTTTATGGATTGCATTGACATTGAAGTTAGTGTTTACTTTTGGGACTATCAGTTCTATTAATATCAACAAGCTTCCAATGCATCAGAATTCAACCGTATTTGCTTAGTGCGACCAGATCAGGCTGTTTGAAAATGCTGGCTTCCTGACCTAAAATGCACCAAACATTGATATCATAATCATTTTTTCATTTCTCTTTGCAAAACTCTATCATGTTCTGCCCCCCCCCCCGTTCCTTGCTAACGAAGTCAAAGGGGGCTTTGTGATGGGATTCAAATCCTTTGACCAGCATTGATCGTCATCTCCTGCACTGATGATTGCATAAGCATGAAATACTAGTGTCTGTAGGCATACAAATAATTATTTATAATTTATATATATATTAGTGATGGGACGATTCCAATATTTTTCCCGATTCTGATACAATTACTGATTCCGTACTAAATTCCTAATTCTGATACAATTACTGATTCCGATTCTTTATAAATCTCTACATATTTAACTATTACAATAGAAAAATATGAGCATGAAAAGTAATATGGTTAAGCTTAAACATGGAAAAATAAAGGACTAGTTGTTAAAACTGGAAACGAAAAGGACAAGATTTTCTAGCAAAAAATATAATAAATTTATAACTTAAAATATTGCAGTATTAAAATTTGATTATATAATGTTATAAATTGAATTAAAAAAAAATTCTTAATACTGCAATATTTTAAGTTATAAATTTATTATATTTTTTACTACAATATCTTGTCCTTTTCTTTTCCAGTTTTAACAACTAGTCCTTTACTTTTCCATGTTTAAGCTTAACCATATTACTTTTCATGCTCGCAGTTTTCTATTGTAATCCATGATTTCAGTAAATTCACTTGTTCTTTAATTTCAATCTTATTTTTTTAAACATAACGTACACATATGTAATAACAATGTATGGCACTCGTCTGCTTTCAATAAGATTCCTCCAATTATCTCCCTTTCAGTCCAGTCTCTGTTTCATTTGTTACTTCTCTTTTTGGGAGAGCAGTGAATTGGTAGCAACAGTACTCGCTGCAGCGACATGGTTGTCATGGAAACCAGTCATAAAAAAATGTTGCTCACCTCCTTACGTTTTTTTATGATTTTGAACACCAGTAAATTCATAACTTTTGTTTTTACTGAAGGAAAATTGATTTATTTTCACAATATAGCTGAGAAGGTGATCTATAAGCTGTTATAATTGTTTGAAATTTGGACAAAAAAATAAGTGAGCAGTGAAGCTTTAAAGCAGTTCTAAATGACGTAAACTGCCACTTAACCATATAGTCAGTCAAACACTACCGTGTTTGAATGATAAAAGTGTTATTTTGTCCCGGTTATTGTAAAAACACACTTGTGAGTCGATGGCCTAGAGATTTTAGTCTTCCTGGAAGTTTAAATCAAATATTTATTATTTTATTATTACTACAAGCAGTGGAAGATGTTTCTTAAACCAAAATCAAATGAGATAAAGGAATTGGTTCTGGCATTGGAAATTAGGCTGAATTTCTGAGTTTTCAGAACCGCCGTGAAAACATTTTTCATTATAACTTTTTTTTTTTCTGTATGTGATAGGTACGTGCAAAATGAATGCTGATTCTCAAAATGAATAACCATTTTGACCCCTCCCTTTGTTTAAAAATTCACCAAAAATCAGGAAATTAACCATTTTAATGAAATTTTCAGTATTTATCAAATGATGATCATGGAATATATTGAACCCATTATTTTTAGTTAAATCTTAATGAAAATGTATTTTGTTTAAACAAAAAATACCTTTACTAAAGTTATGGTTTGCAGTAGTAAAAAAAAAAAAAAAAAAAAAAAAAAAAGATTGAATTTATTTTTGCTTTTTCTTTTAAAAAAATAAAAATAGAGCATTGTAAAATATAACAATTTAAAAAAAAATTATTCAATTTTCACAGGAACATTATGATAAAAGCCCTTAAAGTCTGTATTAATGAATTTGATATAATTTGAAGAAAACTGAATTTGCCGAACTACCGATATCATCGCTGAATTAAGCATTTTTTATTTAATGTTTTTGCACAAAAAAATTATAATAGCAAAAATATTTATTTTATTTTTTTTAAATTATAGGTTTCGCATAATTTTTATATGTAAGATTTTAATATTTTCCTTGCTTGAATGAATGTGAAACTTTTGGCGTAACATAACTCTTATATAATATTGAACAATAATTTAAAAAAAAAAAAAAATTAATTTAAAAATAGGAACATAGAAAAATAATTAAATTAAAAAAATGGTAAAAATTATACAAACGTTCAGAATAGAAATGTACGGATACATGTCTGGGGGTGGGGAAAAGAAAACTAGCCCCCCCCCCCTTCTTCCTTTTTAATTACATGACGTCATTTTCAGGCTTTTGACTAGCTGAAATTTTGGGCTTCCGTATATTCTGTGTTTACAAAACTTTCGTTTGTTGCGCTAGTGCGAACGGCAGAATCACTCGGTTTTGGGGCTAATTAAGCTGTTTTTTGTACAAACAAGCTGTTTTTTGTACAAACAAGATGTTTTTGTTTTTTTTTAATTTTTTTATTTAATTCAATATCTTAGGACTTTACTAATTATCTTTGAAATTGACCCAGGAAACTAATATTTATCTGTTAAAGAATTTTTACAATGAATTTATTTAACTTCAAAATTTAGCTGAAATTTAGCTAACCGTGAAAACATTTTTCATAACTTTTTTTTCATGTGTACTAATATTTTTTTCCTTTTGGAAATTAAATTTAGTCCTTAATCTTTCAAATGCAATCAAAAAGTAGTTACAAAAAAATTATGATAAATCGGCGTTCAAAACTAGGTCCCTCTCTCTTTATTCGTCCATTTTTGTCGATACCTAGTGTGTAAAAATATATTTTTCCTTTAGGATACCAACATTAGACATTTGAAACACAATCAAAAGTAATCGGAAACTTATAAAAATATTATAAGCCAGTTTTCAAAACCATGGGCCATATCAGTTTTCACTATTAAATTAAACGTACCTTACCCAATGTACCAATGTTGACTTAAAGTATTATCTAGTTAAATTTTAATTTTTATAAATTTCTATGATTTTAGTTAAATAGTATCTGTAATTATCTCCCTTATATTACAAAATAAGCACACTTAGGTCAAGGGAGGTAATTCGTGATAATTAGGACAATTTAAGACTGCCATGATAGAAAGAAATATTTTTAGATGTGGATAACGTGTTTATGATTGCTCGCTGGGTCGCGCTTTCTTAACCTTGAAAATCAAGCAGATCGGTTTTGCTGTCTCTTACAAATAACACAAATTGACTCTAAAACTCTCCATTTCGTCGCTTTAATTAAAGAAATTTATTTTCTTATTGGAGATAAATGCTACCGTTACGAAGTATCAAACCTAATTTAATATTATGTTTCTGAATTTTTTAGATGAGGATTATTTTTATTTATATTATTTGGGTTCTTCAGACTACTATTCTCATCTTAAGTGTCATTTTCACAACGTTTTGGTCGATGTAACCTCCGACCTCCAAGGACTTGTGGTGTAATGGTCAGAGTACTTGGAAAAATCATTTGTAAAAGTGACCTTCTCCTGAAGGTTGATCGTTCAATTCTCAGTGTGGACGATCGAAAAATACAGTTGCAAATTATTTAGGACCTCTATCCAGTCATGGAGTGAGAGCATGCTACCCCTCTGAAGTAAATAAAGGATTCCGTTTGAAATTCCGTCCAAAGTCCCGAGTTTAACAGAAACATTCCTGATTTTGACAAAATACACCTGAAAAAGGTCGGCGGCTACGTCGACCGAAATGTTGTCTGAAGAATCCAAATAATTTTTATTTTCTCACTCGATGAATGTTATTTTATGAGATAATGGTAAATTCGTTAAATGAGATCTCATAGAATTTAATTCTTCACAAAATTTTAAAATTCTAGGATTATTAAACAATTTTAAAGGATTATGAACAAGATGATAAAGGCCTGTGCAATATACATGCCTATTCTCTGACTGGTGGTGGGGTGCTTTTTTTTTTGTGGGGCTCTTAGTCGCAGTCAATGCTATCATGGTAGCATATTGGATAACAATTGAATTTTATTTTTATGCACATAATAATTAACAAAATAATCCTTCCCAGAACTAACTTGCAAATATCAGGAAGGTTTATTGGATGTCCTGGTAGCTGAGAGAGGGCCTGAGTTATTTCCACGACTAGTGGTGATGAAGAGGGATTCATAAAGCCAAGTCGGTTGATCATGGTCCCCGGTGTGGTGTGTCATTAAGAGTCCCAGGCTGTTGAAGAAGTTGCGCCTGGCAGAGTCAATCACCCAACTCATCTCCATCAAGAAGGTCAGAATATTTTAATGGCTTGCAGTCGTCTGCTACTGCAGCGGCATGTGAAGGGTTTGTTGCTGATTTGAATTGAACCTTTTTTAAAAAAAGTACTTTTTTTTACATTTTTAACCATCAGAATTCTGCTGTTTGAGTGTAAAAAGTATGAATAACAGTTTTAGTTGCAAAAAATATTCATGAAAAATTAAGAAATTTTTATGAAAAAGAAATTGTTTGTTGAATATCTTTTCCTCTTTTCTCCTCCCTGCAACTTCTTTCCCACAGAAGAGACTTTGCAAGCCTGTCTCTGCTCTATCATTATTTTCATAACAAGTGCTCGTCTGAGCTTCAAAATATGATCCTCTCCTGTCAAATTTCATAAAAAAGCACTCGTCTAGTTACAACAACTATCAACAATTTCTCACACTCTGTCTCTGCCTAACCTAAATTTAAACGCAAATTTCATGAACAAAGTTTCTTTCTTAGAACTGTCCGCCTGTGGAACTCCTTACAGCTGATCTGTTTTTAAGCTGACTACAATATGGTTGTGTTCAAGTCCAATATAAACAAGTTCTTGAGAGCTGTCCCCTTAAATAATAAAATACTACCCAATTTTCATCACTAATGATCACTATGCTGCTGTCTCAGTGATCACCGTACACTCATTAACCCTTAACCTTGAGTGGCCTTTGGGCCTTAATAAGTGATAACTCACTTGTAAAGAAAAAAAAAAAGAATGTTTTTGTTGATTAGTCCATCTGACAGACACAATTCTTTTTAAACATCATAAATACATAAAATTTTTAAACATAATACATTAAAAATTTTTGACATAATAAATACATAAAGATACATTTAGAGGTGATTTTTTAAAGGTTTCCTCATAAAACTTCTCTTCTCTTGTTCTCTCTCAAATAAATTAAGAAAATTCTGAAATGAATGAAAGTTATCATTATATAAAAATGTATGACTTTTAAAATTTATAAATAATTTTGAAAAGTTATATATATATATATTTTTGAAAACGGACATTTTTATTTTACAAAATTTCAACTTTCGTAATAAATAACGACACTTTCATAATTTTCTTAAATTTATTTTTATTCAATAAATGTTCAGATAATTAATGTTGTATTTTATTGTATTACTTTAGTGTGTTTGTTTGGTTTTTACTTAAAAGTTACACGAAACTTTGACATTTTTGGATGGGGTCTTTTTGATTTATCTCCCCCTGCTTTTAAAGGAGTTCTTAAAAAAATGAAAACAAAAGTCATCCAAAATAACCAAAATGCACAACGCACAAGTATCAAAAAAGTTATTTAATAAATAAGTCTCAAATTCGCAAACATCTTGCCGCCATTTTCTGCTTCCGTTTCAGGTCTATTAAGAAAATCTGACAAATAATAATGGCGCTTCTAAATTCGCGACGTTTTTATTTTTCTCTTTACTATTTCTTTGAAATAATTTCTATCGTTCTATATTTTTTGGCCATTATTTATTTATTTATTTATTATTATTATTATTTATTTATTTATTTATTTATTTATTATTATTATTTTTTTTTCTTGCTTTTCATGACAACGTTGTCGGTCGATGTTGATCGTATATATCGTCTCGTCAGCAAACAATTCCACGACGTCGATCGGCTCATAACGGGCGAAAATAAATGAGGCATCTTTTATTTCTTTTTGAATTGATTTCATTAAAAAATAAGAAGAAAATGTCGGATTGATGGTAAGATACATACATGGTAAGAGTGTTAGCCCGGTTGATTTAGAGAGATCGAAAACCGTGAGATCAATGAATAAAACAGAGAAGCCAAGGAAGAAAGGGAAGCGAAAGGACAATTAAAGAGAAGGATGTGTGTGAGAGAGAAAGAGGGATATATTATATATATATATATATATATATATATATATATTATATACTGGCAAAAGTACCCGTCGTTGATTGGGTTCAAAAACCGCCTACAGAAAATGGACTCCGATTTATGAAAGTATATGTTATGAAAAGGAAGGGTTGTAAAGAGATAGCATCGAATTTGGGGGTATCAAAACCAAAGCAAAATATGATGAAAGTAAAAATAAAATAGATAAACCCCATAATTTATTATACCATACCCGTTCACACTAAAACACTTATCACAATATTCTGTGGATCTATATTAAAAAAACCTTGTTAAATTTTGTGACATATTTCCATTCTATGGAGGTCAGGCGCGAATGAACACCTCATAATTTTATTATACTATATTTCTTCAAACTGAAACATAATTATCAAAGTATACTTACGCAGATAGATATGAAAAGTCTTTATTAAAGTGTGTGCCTATTTCCATTCTAGGCGTGAACACAAACCCCACAATTTTATTATACCATCCCTATATAAGTTAATACATACTTATCAAAGTATTCTTATGTACATCTATATCAAAAACCCTTGGAAAGGTTTTTTTTTTTTAATTTTTACATTTTTTATTTCCATACTTTGTGGACCAGGCACGAACGCAGACCCCACAATTTTAATGAACCACCGTTCTGCCAGATCAAACATACCGATTCATGGGTCTCAATACATCTATCATTATATGTAATCAATTTTTTAAAATAGTCAACCATATAGGAGCCTATTCGTGACTACACACACACACACACACACACACACACACACACACACACACATTTGGCTTTATATTATAGATATATATATATGTCTTAGAAGTTTTTTAACCTTTAAAACTACTCCAAATGAATTTGGTTAACCTATCCATGATATAAAAAGTCTGCTGACCTGTGAGATTCGTCCCTGTCTCCAAGTTCAAATTGGATATATTTTTTAATTTACCTGTGTTGTATTTGTGTGTGTGTGTGTGTGTGTGTGTGAGAGAGAGAGGGACACGAAAGAAAATTGACTAAAATGACTAAAAAACTAAGAAACAGAATATCTCTTTTCATATATAAAAAGCACAATCCGGCCTGGTCAGGCTATCACAGCGGGCAGGTATCGGGTGTCTATTGGCCTCGGTGATTACTTTGACCTGAAGTCATATTATACCCTCATCAGCGCTGTTTACCTATTTTAAGACTTCATAGCTGGTATTTCTATTCGGGTGGCACATTCCATATATACCTATTTTATTGATAAGCTCTATATATTTATTCATTTTATTCCTCTTTTTTTAATTAATTTATTTCTCGTTTTTACTTATTTATTTGTTTGTTTGCGTATTTATTTCAATGTAATGCACATCTACATGATCAAATAACAGTCTGTGAACAAATATACAGGCTTATTTATAAAAATTAAATAAAGGTAGTATCGTGGGAGTTACATTTTTCACTCTAACGTGTCCTAAGTAATTAAACAGACAAAAGTTCATATAAACTTATTTAGATAGTTGTCATTCTTTCATGTAGGGTGTTTACCTCTTCATCAATACTAGAATATATATTTTGTCAGTTTATATTTATGTGTTTTCAATCGATATTTATCAATAAGGGACCAGTTTTCCTACCTAGCAAAAAAAGGATGAGTTTTCTGGGCACGAGTTTTCCGAGGACGAGTTTTCTTGAATTCATTTTTTTTATAAATGATTTTACCAAGAATTCTTCATAAGTTTTGGTTTCGATTTCGATTATAGCTGAAGGAACTCAGGCTGATGCACCCAAGTCATATGGATATATTTTTTATTTTTGAAATCGCAACTTTATGATATATAAAAATCGATAGAACAGTAACTCTGTAATAATATATACGAAATCTACAAGAGTTAAAATATCATATTTAAGCGTACTTAACGACCTGGCTACACCGGGCGTCTTTGCTAGTTTAGATAAATACTTTTGCAGCGTTAACAAGAATTACAATAATATCAGAGCATCTCTATTTACACCATGAATACCAACATCAATATATTACTTATGAATGAGTTCCCTGTGGAATTTCCACAGGTCCCACTAGTTGTTATTAGTTGTATCTCGTTTTTTTTCTTTTTACAGCAAAGCAAATCAATTTAATAACCAAATTTATACAATTAAAATAAAATTTAAACATTCATAGAAAGAAGGCAGATAATAGTTAACGAAGCCCAACGCCCTCTCCATGTTAAAAATGGTTTTCTAAATAGTAACATTATTATTTAGAAATTCGTTCGTAACAATAAGGGGCGTTGTTAATATTTTGTTCTTACATCGTTTTCTCATGTTACCAATCGTCGACTATTTTTAACTGTTTATGAAAACTTTCAAGTAGCATAGTAATTGTCTGTATTTTTGAGATGAGGTGTTTTCATTGATTGAGATTGTCGGACTGACTTCCTCATCTTGGTTGTTATCGTCACAACGTTTCGGCCGTTTTGCCCTCCGGCCTTTATCAGGTGTTTTGTATCAAACGGGGAAACGCTTGTCAGGAGTCTTGAACCCAACCCTTTATTATTATTACGGGGTTACCGTGTTCGGACTCCAGCTAAGCTCTGAGACATAGTTGCTGATTCTCTGTTTACTTTTTACTGCCTTCGTTCAGGATTGAACTCAGCACCTTTGGGTAACTTTAAACTTTGATACAACGTCTAGGACCACTCGGCCATATGTCACTAGGACAATTCTTAGTCGGTTTTTGTTAATGTTAAACTTATGTTGTTATTTAAGGTTTTCTCTCTCTATCAGAGGTGTCCAAATTGCATTCAGCTCTATGCTTGGTTTGCTCCTCTCAAACTTTGACGATTTCAAACTATGTGCTAACCAGTAAAATTATAGCTAGCCTAGATAAAAAGTAGGTTGTTATGTCCGAGCATGTGATCTGTTTCTTTAAGTTTTCTCACTTTCCAGTGGGTCTCACTTTCCACTGGAACTTACAGTTACCCAAAGGTGCTGAGTTCAATCCTGAACGAAGGCAGTAAAAAGTAACATTCGAAACAGAGAATCAGCAACTATGTCCCAGAGCTTAGCTGGAGTCCGAACACGGTACCCCCGTAATAATAATAATAAAGGGTTGGGTTCGAGACTCCTAACAAACGGTTTCCCAGTTCGATACAAAACACCTGATGAAGGCCGGAGGGCAAAACGGCCGAAACGTTGTGACGATAGCAACCAAGATGAGGAAGTCAGTCCGACAATCTCAATCAATTTCAAGTAGCATGTTGTACAATAACGACAAACTGATACATTTTTGCTTTGTTTAAAATCAAAATAAACCTTTTTTTTGTCTATCAATTTGCAATACATTACAAGGAAAACATTTGAGAAAAAATATACCCGTAAATTACCCGGGGATTTATGCAATAATTTGAAAATTTACGACCCCTCCCCAATTTCTAATTAAATATTTATAAATATTAAAAGAATCGAAATCGGGAATCGGAAATTTAGAATGGAATCGGTAATTGGATCGAAATCGTATATATATATATATATATATATATACACACACACAATTTTGCGAATTGCAATTTACAATATCTATTTTTCAACAAGGTATACAAAATAGAGATAATAATTTCCTAATTCCATGTAGTTTCAAAGCATGGATCTCATCCTCAGAAGAAAAACAGCAAAATGGTTTTTATCTAGGCTAGCTATAATTTTACTGGTTAGCACATAGTTTGAAATCGTCAAAGTTTGAGAGGAGTAATGTTCTAATATAGTTTAAAACAAATGATATTCAGCTTGAAGCCGAACGGTGTAATTAGACAGTAAAACAATATTCACACAGTGGAATTGGTTGGAAAACTGATTGAAATCCGTAAATCTAATGAGAGTTGTCGGTAAATCCAATGGTAGAACGTTTATCCGCATATAGATGTAAATTTTTTGGTAAAATTCATGTAGCGTAGAAAAGGTTCACAGATTCTAATTTTATATTTAAACCGACAACTTTGACAATTATTATCGCGAGAAGAATGATATTCGGCGATGATTCTTTCATTCTTTCATGGCCTGTAAATAAAGAGTGATTAAATTAGAGAACGTCGCGATGGGTAAGAAAGGTGTGAAATTTTAGATTATTAGTAAACTGATCAGTGAATGTGGATTGTCGCGGTGTGTATAACTAAGAGGGGAAAAGGGAGGTTAAGTACCCGACTTTGGGGATCAAATTATCGGGTGCAATAAAGCTTGTTTGTATTTGAAGTAAAGAAGCAGAAACACACATACAGATGAATACATACACATACACAAATAAAAATATAGATAAGGCTAGACATACGTATATATATGCATATATAGATATGCATATATATATATGCATATATATATATGCATATATATATATATACACACACACACACACACACACACACACACACACACACGTATATATGATGATTACAACGTCTTGCCAGACGAGTGCCACTTCCTCGGACACTTAAAGTCCATGAGCCCAAATGCCTGAGAGAGTATCTATACAGAGATGAGGTTACAGAGTCTTAGCTTTGTACGACAGCTAAGTCTCTCTCTCTCTCGGTTCAAAATGTTGAGATCCAGCAACAAGCAACAGCGATATAGCCAGCAACAAATTAAACTGCAGACCAGCTTAATGCGGGTACTGGTCTCCCGCTTTATGGTTTTTTAAATCAGAGATTTGCTTCTCCTAGAAAGGTTGCCTTCACCAAATCTTACGGGAGCCCTCTCCACCCCAACACATAAACACGTATATATATATATATATATATATATATATATATATATATATATATATATATATATATATATATACACACACACACGTGTATATTTATATATATACACACACACGTGTATATTTATATATATACACACACACGTGTATATTTATATATATACACACACACGTGTATATTTATATATATATACACACACGTGTATATGTATATATATATACACACGTGTATATGTATATATATATATACACGTTTATATATATATGTATATATAGTGAGTTATAAAAATATATATGGCAATTAAGCTACACAGAATATTCCGTGTTTCATTCTCGTGAGAATTCGACAGGCTTATGCTCAGCACGAATTCTCACGAGAATGAAACGCGAAATATTCTGTGTAGCTTAATTGCCATATACATTTTCATAACTTACTACCTAGCTCTACCTATGTATTGAGCACTATTAAAGTACATACTGAAAATCTCCGCATAAAATTATGTCTTCGTATATTAATATATGTGATTAAATGAAGTAGTCATATATATGTATATATGAATGCTCAATTATGAAATATGATAATTTTGTAGCTTACAGTTTAAGTCATCTCTTTTTGGCTTAAAATTTATTCGTATATGAACGATTACTGAATTATATAAACCCAGTAAAATTCGGAATACTACACATAAGACTATATATATGAACGCATATCTAAAGACCGCTAGATTAGAGGGTACAGATTTGAAATACGGGGATTAAGAGTTGTATTTTCATATATGTTACGGGATGAACTTTAGAGCTGGATTGACAAAATACTTCAGTTGGAGATTGTTTTAGGCATTTAAAATAATTATTTAATCTGTTTTAGCTTAACTAGTTATATTAAGATGAAAAATAGTATTATGGTGATAAATTATATTGTGTGAATTTCTGTCTATTATTATTAAACTATTAAGTTTGGTTTGCATTTGGTTTGCATGCTATTTTATGGTTCGCAGTTAAAGTTCAAATGGGGTGATTTTACATAAAAAAAAAACTGTTCAGGGTGCTTACCAATTTAGAATCTATTTTAGTTTTGAATGAGAAAGGGTAAGCTAATTATATTGATCAGTGCAAAATATGGCGCTTGTCAGATAATATCTTAATAACTTCCTATATTTGACCGCTTGTATCGACATTACCTACAGAACTGTCCTTTTTTCGTGATGATTCCTGTGGCCTCGTGGTTAAATACCAGCTTGCAGAGTAAAAAGTGACTTTATGACTGAGTTCGAATCCTTCGACTGGTAGTTATTATCACTTTCTACACTGATAATTGCGTAAGATTTTAAGCCAATGAAACTCCAGTGTTTATAAAATAGTACACAATAACTAGTGAAGTTGTATTGGTGTATAAATTTATGCATGCAAACATTATTGACTACATATGTGCATACATGTTTCAGCTGTGCTTTCTTTCGAAGTAACTGAGACTGATGATGTTTGCATAACTAAAGGAAAAATGACTATGTATATATACGAGCAAACAGTTAATAAAACATGTTAAAAACACTTTGAAATGAGTTAAAAACATATTTAATCTGAAAAGGAAACCCTAGATAAGTGGATAGTCCTTAATCCGCGGAGTTTCGAAGAAATACTTTCCTTCTCATCAGAGGGTAGGAATTAGCAAAATGCGGGATCGGATTTTGCATGCAAAAGTATCTGATGAAACAACAAGTAAGTCAAAGATCTTACTTGAAAACAAAAAGTGAAGCAGAGGGAATATGGTGAAGAAAAAGGTGATTACACGTGAATGGATAGTTTAATTTTTATTATATATATATATATATATATATATATATATATATATATATATATATATATATAAGCAAAATGATAGTAAAATATTAATAAGAAAAAAGATATTGCCATCATCGTCATGCAAAGAGGGCCACAGTTAGCTCGTCCCTTCAAATGTCTCGGTATTTGCAGTTCTTATAGGAATGACGCCATTTTTTTCACTCAAGTAAATTCACCCTTTTTTTTTTTTTTCTTTTTTGCTTTCTGTTATTTTCACGAAGAAGATGATGAGTGTGGCTTCGAGTTTTGGTTCCAAGCGATTAAGGAATTGACCTGTGACGGCCATAAAATGATTCGTCCAATAAAAACAACGACTGAAAAGTAATAAACCTATTTCAATAACAGGTCTGGAATGACAGTGGTGTCCACTGCCAAAGCCTCGGCAAAAACCAATTGCGATTTTCAGGACACACAAAACACACACACACACACACACACATCTTATGGAAAGAGAGAGAGAGAGAGAGAGAGAGAGAGAGAGAGAGAGAGAGAGAGAGAGAGAGAGAGAGAGAGAGAGAGAGAGAGAGAGAGAGAGAGAAATAAAAGGACCGGTAGAGGTTAAGAAAAAGAAAAAAAGAAAAAGAAGCAAGACATGGATTAAAAGACAGATAAAAAGATTTAAAAAATCTGAGTGATAGATCTTCTTCTTCTTCTTCTTCTTCTTCTTTTATTATTATTATTATTATTATTATTATTATTATTATTATTATTATTATTAGTAGTAGTAGTATTAGGAGAAGAAGAAGACCAAGAAACGACCGATAGTTAAGCAGAAAAAAGAGAGAGAAAAGTAAAAAGGAAAGAGAGAGAGAGAGAGAGAGAGAGAGAGAAAAGAAGGGCAGTGCTGTATTTCGTAACCCCCCCCCCAAAAAAAACCCCGAAATATAAAAAAATAAAAGAGAAGATTATTTGAAAAGAAAAAGAAGGGACTGATAACAAAAATATTTTGGATAAAATGAACAACAAAATGTATTAATCGGATTAAAATTAAACTTTGAATAAAAGAAACATTTCTTTTAGAAAACGATGAAGATAAACAAGACGAAGAAAAAAACGACGATATAAATGAATTTTTCATTTAAGAAAAATAAAAAATAAAATTTGTAGATGAAGGCACATTTTAAAGAGACGAGAGATGAATAATATGCATAAGATTTGATGCAGCTAATTTTACTCTATGCGACGAAGGCCATTAACTCCCCGTATTTCCTCCTATAACAGACAACACGCTATGCAACATAAAAATATCTGTGCGTGAGGTCGCCAAGCTAATCAAGAACCTTGATTCCAGTAAAGCAACTGGCCCTGACGGCATTCCAATTATAGTGTTGAAAAAACTTCAACCAGAACTTGGCCCCATACTTACAAAACTGTTTAAGCGTTGCCTTAAGGAAAAGTGCTTCCCAACACCCCGGAAAACCTCATCAGTATCCCCTGTATTTAAGAATTCAGGTGATAAGTCATCTCCCTCTCAGTACAAACCAATAAGTCACCTGTATGTCATGAGCAAGTTGTTGGAATCCATATTAAATAGAGAAGTAGTCAACCACCTCAGCAGAAATAACCTCCTTAGTGACATGCAATATGGTTTTCGTTCTGCCAGATCAACAGCAGATGTGCTAACGGTTATATCTCATAGGATTAGTGAATCTCTCGACAAAGGCTTCCTTTCTAGGGCAATTGCTCTTGACATATCAAAGGCCTTCGATAAGATATGGCATAAAGGCCTACTTCACAAGATTTCCAGCTACGGTATAACTGGAAATGTTTTCTCAATCATTAAATAATTTCTCTCTGATAGGCTCATAAGAGTAGTGGTTGATGGGCAGAAATCAGAGACCCACAGTATTAATGCTGGAGTCCCTCAGGGGTCCATCCTGGAACCAATCTCTCTCTAATCTACATCAATGATCTCCCAAAACACATACTTAAATAATTCGTTGACATCTATGCTGATGACACGATCATCTATGGCAGCACACCTAAGGCCATAAATGACAAAGTTCTCTCTGATTCTCTCTCCTCTGATCTTGAGCGCGCTGTACTACTACTACTACTACTACTACTACTACTACTACTACTACTACTACTCAAACTCCAGAGAACGTCACAAGTTGTTCTCAAAGAGAAATCTTTGATGATGGCATGTGTGACTACTGCTATTGAGTAAATAATAATAATAATAATAATAATAATAATAATAATAATAATAAAGTAAAAATAATAGAGAAGGAAAATTACAAGATCTTCAGGGACACGTCGGTAGAAACATATAAACTCATCTAAGGAAGGGTACCGGATATCTTAATACTTAACAAGAAGCTAAAAACTGTCAAATCGTAGGTTTTCCATCCCATCAGATTAAAGAGTGAAGATCAATGAGACAGAAAATATAAGAAAATACACGGAATTTGTAAGAGAATTGAAAGGGATATGTCGCATGAAGAAGATCAATATAATACCAATAATCATAAGAGCACTAGGAGCAATCCCGGCAAAACTCCATATAGACCAGCCATTCTCAACCTTTCCTTCATCATTGACTCGTTGGCTTTATATATTTCTTTATTTACCCCCCTACTCCCATACAAAAAATTCATGGCCATCATAAAGTGACAGAAAAACAAAAAGATAAAAAAGAACCTTTTTTTTTTTAATTATTGTTTAGGATTTTAGGTTTTGTATAAAAATAACAACGAAGTTCAAGTCAGGTTATGTACGTTTCTTTGATATGACACAATTTGAAAAAAGAAAAGAAATTAAACTATCAAGTATTTCAAGTATTTATCCCTGAATATATATATATATATTTTACCCCCTGGGGGTAAATTTACCTCTGGTTGAGAACCTCTGATATAGACTGAGAGAAACTGGAATAAAAAGAGACTATACAACGATAAAAACATCTGAAATCTTAAGGAAAACCACTGATGCCACACAAAATAATTGTGAAGGGTCGAGGAGGATGGAAAGACTGGGGGGACACTAACTGGAAGAGTATGGTTAGTACTGAGGCCTTGGGGAAGCTTATTGCCAAACTCCCATAGGAAACCAATTGTCGTTGTTAGCGAAGAATCAATGGTAAATGGCTGTTGCGATAACGCAAAACCAGTTGCAATAATTATCGAAACATGTGGAGAATACTGGAAATCTAAGGAGACTTGTTATCACTCAGAATTCAGGGAATACCATCGGTTATAAGCAGTGAGTGATTGCTGATGATGATCTGCGTGAGAACTTCTAGTGAATAATAATAATAATAATAATAATAATAATAACAATAATAATAATAATAATAATAATAATAATAAGAAGAAGAAGAACAACAACAAAACTATATTGTAGAAATCTAATTAAAGGAATAAATACCTGGGCAGTATCACTAATAAGTTACTCTGGACCAAAGTAGAGCATAAACAACTTGATCAGAAGACGAGTAATGACAATGCACAATACGTTACACTCGAAATCCGATGCTGACCGACTCTATCTGAAAAGGAACGAAGAGAGGAGAGGGGGTTAATTATTGGAATGAGGTAACCCATACCTTTTTTAAAAAAAGAAGCCAATTATGATATTAAAGACGAAGAAAGCTTCAATCTGGAACTAGACAGTCAAACTGAATATAATGTTTATATCTTAGTGGGTGTGGACAAATATGAGGACTACATAACCAGTTAAGATGCAAAGACTTCCCCTACTGTGACTGTTACTGAAACATTAAGTGAGGGGAAACCTCATCCTCTAAATCAATGGTTCTCAACCGGGGTCCATGTGGACCCCCATGGTACATGTGACGTTAATATCGGTTCAGTCTTCCTTCAAGATAAACTGTTGATATATGTTCTTTGGTTTTCTTTGCATTACTGAAAAACAAAATAAGCTATAAGGGTTCACCAAAATAGATTAAAAAGAAAAGAAAGTCATGATTAAAAAAAGGTTGAGAACCATTGCTCTAAATTGTAGCGCATTTTTTGGAAAGGAAAAAGATAAGCTTGCTTTTCACAATTCTTTAATTCAGTTTAACAATGTTATTGATTCTAGAAAAAAATTTGTCGGATTCTGCTGAACTGTCTTATTTACTTGGTTATTTAAGGGATTATGCTTTGAAACAGGTTAGCCATTTGTCTATAACTGATAAATGTAGAAAGCAAATAAAATAAAAACTTGGAAAATACATAAATCAAAACAGAAAGATCGATTACCACAGCGAGAGACGCCGTTAAGAAGAACATTACAGGAAACAATGAAACCAGAAACAAAAAGACAAGAAAAGAAATATGTGAAGAGAAAGAGTTACATGAATGATTCATAATAATGACAAGAGAAGATAATCATGAACACACCTCAACATGGCTAAAAAAAGGACACTTGAATAGAGAAACGGAATCAGTACTTTCAGTTGCACAGAACAACGCGATTAAAACTAACCATATTAAAGCTAAAATAGATAAAACACAGAAAAACAGTAAATATAGATATTATGGACAAAAAGACGAAAAGATAAACCACATAACCGAATGCTGATAGCCCCCCCCCCCAAATATAAGAACAGACACGACTGCTTGGGGAAGACAGTGTACTGGAAACTCTACGAACAACTGCATCTCGAACATGCGGACAAATGGTACAAACACAAACCGAAAAAATGTACAAGAAAACGAAAATCACACAATCCTTTAAGACATGGATGTACAAACAGATAAAATCATCCAAACAAGAAGATAATAAAATGCCAAATCGTATATTTTGCCTTCCTAGCAGACCACAGAGTGAAGATGAAATTATCTTTTACTTTTGTTAAATATGTGTAAATAAAAAAAAAAAACGATTAAGCTTTTTGATTTAAAATATCGATTTGATTTGGAAACTGTAAATAGAACGCGTGTTTTGAGTGAGAACTTTAGCTAGGGATACTTTTTAGGTGCACTAACAATGATGGCTACAATCTCTCTCCCCATTTTTTGAGTTGGCCTTGCGCTTAATTGTTTATTATTTTGTAATTTTACAGAAAATAAATGATAAAAACCTAAAAAAAAAAAGACAGGAAAACGAAACAAATACGTGGAAATTGCAAGAGAACTGAAAAGACTGAAAGAAATATGGAACATTAAGAAAATCAACATAATACCAATAATAGTTGAAGAAAAAGGACTAGGAGAAATCGGAATCAAGGGGAAGACTGAGATACCGAAAACAACTTAAACTTTAAGAAAAATCCTCAAATGCAGAAACTGATCTACATGAGCTAACCGTAAAAAAAAAACAACAACAACAAACCCCCCCCAAAACAAAACAAAACAAAAACAAAAAAAAAACACCCAAAAAACAAAGAAAAAACAACAAAAAAAAAAAAACAAAGAAAAAACTAAAACAGAAGTAAAAAAAAATAAAGGATCACACAGAACCAAGAAAACTGAAACCGAAAATTGTAAATTAACTACCCCCCCCCTAAATGTAGCATTGGCGTCGACTGGCACTTAAGAACATAGTCAAGATAGGCCAAGGAGGATAGAAAGATCGAGGAGAAAAAACAGTAACCAGACCTGCATTGAATGGATGCGAACGGGACTGGGATCTTATGGAGGTTTATTGCCACCCAACTTCCAGTGTAAACGAATTGCTGTTGCCAGTGAGAAGGCTATTGCGATAACGCAAATTCATTTGCAAATGTTATCGAAAAAGATAGTATTAGAAAATCTGTGGAGATATATTGTGATCCAGACTCCAGGGAACACCACCAGTTATTGTCAATGAGTAATCTTTGATGATGACCTGTGTGATAAAGGCCACGACAAAGGCAACGAAAAATGAAGTATAAAAGCAAGTAGGTAAAGAAAAAAGACTGAGATTAAGCAAAGAAGAAAAGAAGAAAATTATGAAGAAGAAGAAGCAGCGAAAGGACAGAGAAAATAAGATAAAAGAAAATAAAGCAAAATAAAAAAAAGAGCGAAAAGGAGAAAAAAGGGATATGGACAGAGAAAGAAAAATAAGTGGACGAAGACAAAAAAAAATATACAAAAGGAAGATGGAAACGCCGACGAAGAAGAAAGCTGCAAAGAAAGAAGGAGGAGATGGGGGGGGGGAAGAAAAAAATAAAGCAGCAGAAGAAGTGAAACGAAGAAGTGAAACGAAGAAGAAGAAGAAGAAGAAGAAGAAGAAGAAGAAACGCAAGCAAAAGAGTAAGAATGAAATAAATCTCCGCAAAGAAACTCAATCGAAACTAAAAACAAAAATTCTTGGCAAAAACATCGCATAAACTATGTGGGACAATATATATATATATATATATATATATATATATATATATATATATATATATATATATATATATATATATATATATATATATATATATATATATATATATATATATAATGTATTTGTTTTTTCTTTTGCGTATAAATGACTAAATGACAAATAAATATTCAAAAGAAAAATTGAAAAACAACGAAAAAATATTTTTCGGAGCGAGTTAAATTTCCAATCCTGGTGCCACCCCCCTCACACGCGTATCGTTTAAATCAAAATAGGACGCAATACACAAATAAAAATGTCTTTCGGTTGAAGTAAGATAGGACAGTTTTGTTGGGGGAAGGGCGTGTAGATCGTGGTCGTCCTTTTCGGAGTGTGGCTAAGCCCTGGTAATTTGAAAGAGAGGAAGCTGGACAAATTAATGGAAAAGACGGCACGAAGAGATAGAAACGATTTTCTTTGTAGATTGAGACGAAGAGAGAGGTGGAGGAGTGGGGAGGAGCTGGAGGAATTAGTAGGAGGATGAGGAGAGGGAAGAAGAAGAAAAGTAGAGAAGAAGAAGAAGAAGAAGGGAATAGAAAAATCACGAAAATATCGTTTGGAATATAATATCTATAATGTATTTATTCTTCCACACACACACACACAGACACACACACAGACACACACAGACACACACACACACACACACACACACACACACACACACACACACACACACACACACACAAACATATACACATATATATATATATATATATATATATATATATATATATATATATATATATATATATTTAGACGCATTGTATATGCGTCTAAATGGTTATCTCCGAGCCATATATAGTTTTTGCATATTGAATAGTCTGAAAATCTAAAAGATTTATATTTGCATGTATTTATATGAAATGCTTACATATCTATATTAATCATTATTTATTCTATTCTACCTTCTTTTTCTAATATATAAAATGAAGCCAGTTTACATTGGAACTGACAAAATCAATATTTGATTCTGATTCACCAGTTTCTCCTATTGATCGTTGCAGCATGTTTTTTTTTTTTTTTTTTTTACAAATAAAATGTCAATTTATTTATTTCTTTTCAGAAATTACTTTGTCCGTACGGATTTTGTTCAAAGAGGATACCATATCTGATTTCGTTCAAGCATAATTACTTTTCTTTTGTTATATTTTAAAACTGCGGTTTGACTAAATTAAGTTAGATCACTATATTAAAAATCCGATGAAAAATTAATTATATCTCTCTCTCTATATATATTATTTATCTTTTCTATCTCCCTCTCTCTCTCTCTCTATATATATATATATATTAACTTATTATTTAAATATTTTTACGTGCATAAAGTTAAATTATCCATAGAATGAATGTTTCAAAGTAGCACTTCTTTTCAGTATGGTTAAACTTGTTGATGAGGATCGAACTCGCCACCGCTCGATAAGTAGCCTGGTGTTTTATCACAAGACCACCGGATCTCAACAGTCTTTATGCACGGTATTTATAGCTTTAAATGTCAAGGTTGTTTATTTATTTACTTTTTTATAAGCGATTCTGTGGTATTTTTTTTGTTCTATTATAAAGTTCAAGGTTTTAATCATCTGACCAATCATTTTTGCAAAAAAACAAAAACAAAAAACAAAAAAAAACAACAACCAAAAAAGCAACCAAAAAACAAAAAACAAAACAAAACAAAAAACTTTGGTATATTTTACAGAGTTGTTTGGTTCAGAAGGAACAACCAATATTTCTATATAAATATTGAATATTTCTTTCGTAGAATCATCAGAAAACCAGAAACTTCTAAACGATAACTGTGCATAAGGATGTAATAGGTAAAATTATAAAAGAAATAAAACAAGTCACTTCGGACTATTTCCAGTGGGCCATATATCAAGAAAAGCTATCACAATTACTACTAAGATTCATATTTGGTTAAAGGTTCCAAGAAATATATAAAATTCTTCTATCAACATTGAATCATATTTTACTGATAACCTTCATTAGAATACACTTTAAACGATGTATTTGTTTAACTTACTTTTATAGTAGCAGAGGCATAAAAATTTATGTTTATTAACTGATTTGCATGGAATTATGTTTACAAGCGGCATTTTAGTCTTATCCATGGATTTATTATTTCTAATGAAGTTAAATGTAAATATAACGGCTTTAAAATTAATACACATTTTTTTTTAATCATGCGCAACGGTTATTCCTTATTTGTATATTTTCATGATTTCCAAACAAAAAAAAAAAAAAAGAAAAGAAAGAAAAGTACAATTTTTACTTAATTCTGTGAATCGTAATTACATTTGTCCGAATGAACGAAGCAAAACTGATACTTAAAATAATCTAGTGCAACTTGTAAATTATAAACCTACTTTTCAGATTTGGTCATCGATAGTAATCGATATTTGATTCTGATAAGCTTATTTTACTCATAACCATGATTTTTCTAGTAAAAAAATGTTTTCCGCTTCAGTTTCTCTTATAGTTTTTTCCGGCTGAATACTTCGAGAAAATTTACCTTCATTGGATATGTAGTTCACTTTAGTTAAAACATGCAGACTATGGTTATTGTAAACGTAAGCATGTTCTCTGAAATTGAAAATTAATATTATTTGTTTAAAAATTCTAAACAATGCTTCAAGCAAACTACATTCACCTTTTAAATTCTTGTGTGTCGCAAGTTTTGAAATTATTCCATTATTTTATATATTATAATTTTACAAACCGTACTTTGCTTTTTTTTTGTTTATTCATTTGTATTTTCAATTATTATTTTTGAATATATATTTCATCTTAATAAAATCAATTTTAGCTATATATATATATATATATATATATATATATATATATATATATATATATATATATATTAACATACATAGGTAAATCATTTATGTGAAACGTGCCCAGTTTGAATATAACAATCGTAATGGATTAAAAATATTTCTCGCAAATAAAGTTTTTTCACTTACACGTTTCCATCTCTTGGAAACATTTCAAATGAACTACGAAAATGCTCTTTTTACATCTCCAACACATTTTGAATATATTCTAAGAATTTTAAATAATTTCTGAAGAGGACGCTTCACCGAACGTCTGAAACGCGTTAAAAACGATTTCAATGATTTAAAAACATTATTACAATGATCTAAACATAATTTTCAATGAAAAACCAAGACACAGAATAATAAAATAATGTTAAAAATTACACAGATTTTTATATAAACTACACATGCCATAATCGAATATTCCTCAAGCACAAAATAACGGAAAACATTAAAATATGTTTATAAATATTCCTTACGTTGACGGAACTCTCTTACATTGTTAAAACAGAATGCCCAGGTGCCCCTCCTTCAAATTGAAAACAGGGCTCTCCATTTCAAAGTCGCTGCCATTTTGATTTTTTAAACCGGTTCGTGAATTAAAAACAACAACGTTTTTTTTACAAACTACTTAAAAATACAAACCAATGAACTTTTCTACCATAAAAGTAACTTTTATTGACTATGGTAACATTTATTTCTTGTATATTTATATTATTATATATATAACATTTTTTGTTTGTAAGGAAACATCATTTTGTTGGTTACTCTTGGCTACGAATAGAAACAAAGTTGATATAAAAAAATATATTTTCGCGAAAATTATCTTTACTTTCATCATATTTTGCTTAGGGTAAAATTTTTAAGTATCAAAACCTATCTCTTTACAACCCCCTCCTTTTCATAACCTATCATACTTTTATCTATCACAGTCCATTTTCTGCAGGCTGTTTTTGAACCCAGTTAACGACGTGTACTTCTGCTATTATATATATATATATATATATATATATATATATATATATATATATATATATATATATATATATATATATATTGTATCCGTGTGTGTGTGTGTGTGTGCGCGTTCAGCATAGTTACTTTGGCTCTACACTGATCACGTAGTGCCGGCATGCAATTCTTATTTTGCATCTCTGCTTCCTTATCTAAACAATTAAATTCCATTCAGTCTTGTTTGGCGGCCATATATGAAAATCTTGATCTACCTTTGATAAACGTTAAAGCGAAGAAGCGGGAAAAAGTGCACCGTAAATGGACGAGTCATTCGAGGGCAAAAATCTATTTGTAAGATTCAGGACATAGGGGATAGCTTGAGTTTCGTCAACAAAAGAAATTCTTAGCTCCTAAACACACAAACCTTCCCTTGCCTCCTACCCGAATATTCGTGCTACAGTTTGAAATTGTAAGCAAAAACTAAAATAAATAAATAAATAAATAAATAAATAAATAAAAAGATACTAACAAAAAAAAAAGAACATAATTTTTTTATTGGAGATAAGCAGAGTTACGTCTCTTGCTATGCAAAATTTTCTGAATAGCATTCAAGGAGATTAGATACAGCTTTATACAAGATGGCTGCGATTAACACACGGCTATCTCCACGTGCGATATCTGAACCATTCAAGTAGTGTGCTGCCTGGTACAGGCATTGACGTATGTGACTCTACATCTATCTATCTTCCTCGAGGCATTCATGAATTCATTGTTGCTCACCATTCAGAAACCCCATTTACGCAGTTTCTTAAAAGTGTTTGATGTTTTGCCTAGCTTTCTTTGCAGTTTTATAGACAGTAGGTTTACGTTTCTTTCTGTCCAAACAGTTCCCATACTGAGCGATTGTCCTGACCATTGTACTCAAAATTAATCTTCTGCTCAGCACAACGAGATACGCAACCATGAACAGAATTATTCCTGATTACTACATGATTATTACATCAGTTACTTTCCATGACCTCGCTTACCCTTTTAACCGTGTATAAGTCGCCATGTTTGATATTGAATATGGTGACTTATACACCTGGAGAAAGTCGGAGGTTACATTTACCGAAATGTTTTGCAGATAATACTCAATATGAGAACAGTTGTCTGATTCATCCAAATCATGCAGAGAAACAATCGTTTTCTCGAAAAAAAAAAAAAAAAAAAAAAGGAAAAGCATGATCTCAATCCGCACAGTGGTTCACAATTTGTGCGGTCCATGGGTTTAGGATGATATCTACTTAAATTTTCTCTCGGCGCTAACAATCTAACCATTATTAGAGTTACTTCTAACAGGGAAGACAAAGTTATGAAGATCCGCAGCCTAAGAAATAGATTTGAAACCGCTCCTCAAATCCAACAACAGTGCAATCTTGTTAAAAAGTGTTCTCTTTCTACTGTCAAGAACAGATTAAAAGAATTTAATTTGCGAGGACATGTTGCAAGACAATGATTTCTGTAAAGAACAGAAAGCGCCGTCTGGACTTCGTCAGATGCAATGAAGATCATGACTCTTCATATTGGTCAAAAGTGCTTTTTAGCGACGAAAGCAAGTTCAATAGGCTAAGCAGTAGGTAGGCAGTACGTCCATCGGAGGAAAAACGAAGAATTTAATCCTAGGTGCTCAGTTTCAACGCTGCAAGGTAGTGGATGTTCAGTTTTAGTGTGATGCCAATCGTCCAGGGCCTATAGTCAATAGCAAAACTCGTACCCCGGTATTTCTCGCGAGAAATATAAAATAATAATTTAATTAACAAAACTAGTTGTGGAAACAAGCAAATTAGAAGATTTTTTAAAGGTTTTAACATATGTGATCTATTTGCTTTAATAAGAAACGTGTGATCTATTTGCTTTAATAAGAAACGTGTGATCTATTTGCTTTAATAAGAAACATGTGATCTATTTGCTTTAATAAGAAAATATTTAATAGTTGATTTATTGTTGAAAAAGTAGCAAAGTGTTGTATTTGTTCTGAAGAAGTATAAGTCGAATAGAATAAAGCACGGTCGACAGAATTTAGTGTTTAAATTCAAATAAATAATGAATATTCTTTGTTTGGTGTGAAGAATATTTGAAGAAAAATGTAGAAGACATACAATAAGAAAACATGAATAGTTGCAGAAAAGTTTCGCCGAAGACAAACGACAGTTTGTGTATGTAATATCCAATCTGATATTTCTTTATTCCTCGAATACAGTTAAAACGACTGGAAAGACAAAAGTGAAATGAGGAAGCGCTCGTCATTTATGTTTAACATTTAGTATAGTATGTAAGGAATAATTAGAATAAAAATGTGATTTAAGCGTAAGTAAATATATTAAGGAAATTCCTCGGTGAATCTGAGGGAAGTGAGAGTAGATAATGGTAGGTGAATGAAAATCTCTACTGCTTTCTTTGTAGAATAATTGGAAGAATCAGTTATTCCAAAATAAATGTAACACATTTCAAAAGAAGACGATATTTACTCATATTTTATCAAAACACGGATTAGTAACTGGTCTAAATGATTAGTGGAACAGATTATCATATGATGCTTTGGTTATTGAACTGTTATGTCTGAAGGCGGGAGGTGATACTGCCATATACGCTATACGTCTTCTTCTCACAATGGATGTTGACACAGTTTTCGGTAATTGGTTCTCTCTTAATTTTTCAATTTTCTTTCCTCTTTTTATTGGTGGTGATGGAGACACATTACCGAATGCCAGACATTCATCAGCCATTTCAAAGACTTTAACGCAATCTTTTCCAGATTTTAAATATTCGATTAAGCACAATTATTTGACCTTCACTTGCACTTAGATCACCAAGTATATTCGTCACGTAGATAAAAAAGGTTATTCATGAGCCCGGTGGCTTTTATGATCACTGGAGTTATTTAAATCTTCGTTAGGTTCCAATCTTTGTTCGTGTTATACATAAGACCTTGGTATTTGGTTCTCCCTTTCGGCTTTTTTTAGTCCAGCAGCATTAGGGACACTGACTTAAAAAAGAATTACTAATCTTTTCCCCTTGTATTATATCAATATGTCAGGTTTAATATATTCGTTTTCTAAGTAGCTGTAGGGATTTCATAGTCATAATGGATGGTGAATAACTTATTTCTAACTGTTCTTTCTGGTATGTGTTCCCAAGACTTACTACTACGTTCGATAATTAACAGTGGAGAAATTTAAACATACAATTGTGCTGCATTGTATAGTAGCTATCCACCCCCCCCAGCATAACCTTACAATTGAATGTCAGACGATTCACACTCTCTATTTCTGTGTGATAGAACCTGCACTTCTTGTCATCGTTGAGAACGCTCAACTTCTTAAAAGCATTGATCAGCAAACTGTGATTTTGGTCAACCATTATGATCTATTTCTATCACAGTTATTTCTGGTATATGCTGTTACACTGCATGTTCAATTTTTTTGCAGATGGTCCAATAAAGATAATTTACACACTCGGCTGTGTCGCATGTTCAGCAGAACTTAACGATGGGATGTCAGGTTGCTCATAGTCTCCACTTCTGGATAGAAGAACTCGCACTTGTCGTTATTGAGACCATCTACTTATTTAAAAGCATTGGTTATCAGTCTTTGATTTTGGGTAACCATTATCATGCAAAATATAACGAAATACAACGAAATATAACCTTTAAAAATAGCAGATGATTAAGTGACGTCACAGTCGTCCGCCATTTTGGATGTGTATTTAGTTCTCTCTCACTGCAAGAAATGTGTCACTAGGGTCGGAAAGCGCCTCCGAGAAGGAGCACTCCGATCTGCAAAAAGTGTCTGGGCAGCCCCATCGGCATTCTCCGGTGAGGACGCCTCAGACAATTAGCAATAGACTAACCCCTTCTCAGAGAGAGAAGGCAGAGCCTAGAACCTCCTAGAACTGCACAGAACTTAACACCTCTTGCAAACTCAACAAGGATCACGTCATTACAGGAATGAACTAATCTATGTTGATTTTGGGGGCATGGATGATAGACTACAAAATTACCACATAAATAAATAAATAAACAAACAAACAAACAAACAAACAAACAAACAAACAACAACAACAACAACAACAACAACAACAACAGCAGCAGCAGCAGCAGCAGCAGCAGCAAAAACTGATTGGTTTTCGACAAAATGTGAAATGGGATGGAGCATCTTTACAAAAATTTCTCGTTTGGCTTCACGAGATTTTCGTATTTTTTAATGTTTTTATTTCTTCTTAATTTCTAAGATGTCCACCAATCTGATAAACCTGTTTACCATTCGTTTAAAACGTAACAATGAAACGTCCTCTCCGGTATCGAATTACGACCAGCAAGTCAGTCTCATTTGATGATTCCTTTTCTATAACTGATGTGATTATTTCCGATTATTAGTCGAAAGAGAGACAGACAACCATCCATTGAAATGTTTTTGTAAGCTGAAAATACGAACGAGTGCGCACATGGCCACGCATGCGCGCGGCCACGCATGCACGCTCTCTCAAACAAACAGATGCGCAGAAAAGCGCGCCAAAAGAACTGGAAACTCGCTCAGGATCACGTTCGTTGAAATATAAACAATTCTAGATGCACACGTATATGGTGGAACTCAATCGTCCCTGGAGACAATTTCCATGAATATTGTCATTATTTTTTAACAAATGAATTAAATTTTACTCCTAATACAATGTTTCTTGTACTTTATTCCAAACCACCGAAAAAAAATCTTTTGGTGCGTTGAGGACAAATGGTTTAAAAATTAAAATAACATGACAATAACATTTGGAAGAGCATAAATACAAATGGCTTTTGTATTAAGTATTTTATTCAATCTCACCCCCCTATCTACTATTATATAAAAGGAAATGTGCGCGTGCGCGTGTGTGAGTTCGTTTCCGATTGACTCCTAAAAGGTTGGGCCGATCTTTAAAAAAAAAAATTCACACAAATGTATTTTATCTGCATTGGAATGTCTTCGATAAGTATCGATAATCGAAAAAATCCGATAAAAGAAGGAACAGACGATTTTGACTAATCAACGCTTTATACAGCCTAACATCACAAATGTATTTGAGAAGTTTTATTACCACACAAGCCGAAAAGCCCGCCATATAAAATCAACAGTAGGTTCTTTGATATGACAGGGGCGCTTTCGAAATGAATTTTTCTGTTTAGAGCACAATGTAACCATGATACTTGATTTTTGCATATTAAACTTCAATTCAAACCATGATATAAAATAATTTCATAAAATCAACAGTACGTTCTCTACAGTGCAATGTAAACAACACTGTATTGTAGACTAAATCACCGTGGAGAAGCATGGGGAGCTTACTCCAAGTGTACCGTGGTGGGTCTCCAACTCGAGCAGTCAATTAATCGATTTGATTGAAAAATAGGCGATTTCATCGATTTCGATGACAACAAAAGTATATGAGAATGAAACAATGTTTGAACCTCATTCAATAAATATATTTAACAATTAAACTTCACAACATCTTCCGCGTTTCATATCCGTAAGGAACCGTCAGGGTAAATGCGATTCTCTACGTAGACGATACACAAAAGATTCTGTGTAGCTTAATTGATATATATATATATATATATATATATATATATATATATATATATATATATATACACCTAGCTGACAACACACACACACACACACACACACACACACACACACACACACACACACACACATACGCACACACACATATTGTGTGCGTAAAAAAAATTGCCGTACATTTCATAACTTACTACGCAGCTCTGCGCACATATAAAGCACCATTGTAGTAAATATTTAAAATTGATGCATAAAATAAAATATTTTATAACATTTTATGTGCATATATAAAATACCCTTCCGATTTCCTCTATTGTATATATTGTTAACATTTCTGAATTATTTCCTACCATATTATCCTATTCGTTCATTCTCATTTCATATCTAAATGTTATCAAGCCAGTTTTGTCTATATTTGCAATATGTATAATTCTGACCCTTCTCCTTTTTTGATGAGAAGCATTTAGCTTCGAAATGTCAGTGCCTAAAGAGGTTTCTTTTTTCTTAATTTTTCCCTTTTAATTTTCCTTATTGTTCTGATGATATAATAAAGTTATATATAACTTTTATTCCTGATCTTTCATTTAATATATATATATATATATATATATATATATATATATATATATATATATATATATATATATATATATATATAAAAACAATTTACAATTATATATATACTAGCATTTCAGCCCGGCGTTGCTCGGGTGCTTGGATGTGTATGTTGAGCAAAAAAAAAAAAAAAAAAAGCGGTCAATTTTTAAAACTTTGACCCCTATTATGACCCCTTAACATTTATTGTTTTGGGCTCAAATCAAGTTATTAAGTTAGATCCATGTCCATGGAAACTATATCTAAAATTTCAAGTGTTTAGACCCAAAATTGCCGGAGGTGTTTGGCAGAGTTCTCAAAGGTCGAATCGTTGAACTTTGACCTCTTAACAGCCAAATTTCTGGCCAAAAACCAATCACACAAATTTTCCCAAATCTCAGTGCCCTATATATCAAATTTCGAGTCCGTAGACTAAAAATTGACAGAGTTATTGCGTAGGAAAATGTACACAGACAGACAGACACGTTCATATATATATATATATATATATATATATATATATATATATATATATATATATATGAGGGGCGTGTAATAAGTAATGCCCCTGACCCACTTCCAGTTGTCTGATCTAGCTGAAATTTTGCATGTGCAATGATTTATATCTCTACGGGTTATTTGGCAAATTACAGCTCTGAACTAATTGTGGTTTCTATTTTACAGGTGTTTAAACTGAGTCAGGTGTGAAATGGAGCCTGTTGAATGTCGAGCAGTGATTCTGTTTTTGTATTTGAAAGGACGCACACCACAGAAGACTTTTGATGAAATGAAAGAAACTTATTGTGGTAATGCATCGCGAATTCAAACATGGCCGGAAGTCTGTGGAAACAGCTCCCAGACCTGGTCGCCCCCTTCTGCCATTGATGAGGCATCTGTCCATCAAGTTGAGGCTGTCATTTTGGAAGATCGGTGCATTACTATTCGCCAAATAGCCCAAGATGTCAAGATCAGTACAGCGTCTGTGGAAACTATCATTCATGACCATTTGCATATGCATAAGGTGTCTGACAGATGGACTCCCAGGTTGCTCACACCATTCCAGAAGCGAGAACGCATCCAGTGCTCGAGGATGAATTTGGAGATGTGCCAAGAAGATAAGTCAAAGTTTTTCAAAAGACTGATTACACAGGAGGAAACCTGGGTCCATAACTGTGATCCAGAGACCAAAGCCCAGTCAATGCAGTGGAAGTACTTGGACTCACTACTTCCAAAGAATGCAAGGGTGCAGCCCTCCGCTGGCAAGGTCATGCTCACAGTCTTCTGGGACCAGGACGGAGTAGTGATGACAGATTTCCTGGCAAAGGGTACCACAATTACAGAAGCCTATTATACTTCACTTTTGAGGAAATTAAGGGAAGCTATCAAAATCAAGAGGTGGGGCAAGATCAGCATAGGTACCCTCCTCCTGCAGGACAACGCTCTGGTCCACAACTCGCATGTCGCCAGATCAGAAGCACGGGCGTGTGGTTATAAAATCCTTCCCCATCCTCCCTACTCTCCTGACCTTGCACTCTCTAACTGAAACGCTGAATAGTTTTCTTTTTTATTGTATTAAAAAATGTAAGTTTTTAATTAATATTTGGGTAAGGGGTGGGGGTTACTATACACAGATTCGAAAAAGTTGTCCAAAAACGAATAAATGAAAGCAAAGGTAAGGTAAATTACGTTTCTATCTAACTGGATAATTTTTTAGTGTTTTTATTTAATGTAAAATGTTTAATTGGCTCAAAAAACAACTTTTAAAGGTTTCCGACTATGCTGAATACGGAAATCGCATTGAAATTTTACAGAAATAATAGTTATCGAGATATAAATAGTTGTTTTATGCATTGTATTCTTTGGCGGCCATCTTTGTTACGCGCGTAGATTTGTTTATGACGCGTTCAAGCGTGTAAAAAAGATTGCCGCCAGAGATTACAATGCATTATACAACTTTTTATATATCGATAACTGCTTATTTCTGGAAAATTACAATGCGATTTCCGTATTCAGCATAATCGAAATCCTACAAAAGTCGTCATTTAAAAGAAAATTGTGGAGGTGGACCTAATCTAAAAATTTACCGTTTTTTTATTCAATTGTAAGGTACAGAATAGGTACAAAACACCCTCTTCTCCCCATGTTAAGAATGGCTTTTTAAATAACAACGTTATTATTTCAGCACGGATCAATAAGTGCAGGAGTACCCAATTTCTTTAATAAAGAAAAAGCATTCATATTTTCTTATATAAAAACAACTTCTGTAAAAAAAAAAAAAATGAAGAAACGTGTACTTTCAATTTTTGTTAAAAAAGGTTTTCTTAAAAAAAAACAAACAAAAAAATACGGTAAAAACAGCAAACAACAAAACATTAATCGGTATTCATGCAGAGAGTGATCCGTGATAACGTTATTATTTAAAACCCATTCTTAACATGGGGAGGGGAGGGGTTTTTGTACCTATTCTGTACTTTAACCTTACAATTGAATAAAAAAAAACATATAAAACTTTAATTAAACGTGGAAATACGATGTAAAAAATAGTGCGGATCACTCTCTGCATTAGCACCGAAAGTACAGAAAAGTTAGAAAACATCCTCCTCCCCATGTTAAGAATGGCTTTCTAAATAATGTTAATGATTCAGTACTGTTCCTTGTCTGCTCAAGTTTAACTTTTGTTTATTAAATTGTTAGGTGAAAGTCCAGAATAGTTACAAAACACCCCTATTTCCATGTTAAGAATGGCTTTCTAAATAATAACGTCATTATTTCAGCAGAGTAGCTTATCTGCATAACTACCATGTTTTGTTTTTAAATTGTTAGGTGAAAGGACAGAATAGTTACAAAATACCGTCTCCATGTTAAGAATGTCTTTTTAAATAACATTATTTCAGCACGGTATTTTCTATGCATACGTACTATCTATTTTTGTTTATTAAATTGTTAGGTGAAAGTATAGAATAGATGCAAACCCCCATGTTAAGAATAGCTTTCTAAATAACGGTATTATTTCAGCACGGTATCTTCTCTGCATAACTACTATCTTTTGTTTATTAAATTGTTAGGTGAAAGTATAAAATAGTTACAGAACACCCTCCCTTTCCCATGTTAAGGATGGCTTTCTTAATAGCATTATTTCAGCACGGTACCTTCTCTGCATAAGTACCATCTTTTGTTTATTAAACTGTTAGGTGAAAGTATAGAATAGTTACAAAACGCCCTCCCCATGTTAAGAATGGCTTTCTAAATAACGTTATTATTTTAGCACGGTACTTTCTCTGCATAAGTACCATGTTTTGTTTATTAAATTGTTAGGTGAAATTACGGTACTCATGCAGAGAGTGATCCGTGCTGAAATGATAACGTTATTATTTAAAAAGCCATTCTTAACATGGGGAGGGAGGGTGTTTTGTACCTAATCTGTATTTTAACCTTACAATTGAATAAAAAAACATATACTAAAACTTTAATTAAACGTGGAAATACGATTTAAAAAAATAGCGCGGACCACTCTCTGCATTAGCACCAAATATTATTTAAGCACGTCATCAATCCGTAAAATTTCTTCGAAAAAAACCTGCACTTTTACCAAACAATTTATAGTGTTAATAATAAAAAAGTTCATATTTTCTTATATCGAAAAATAAAAAACAAAACAAAACAAAAAAAAAAAACGACTTCGACTCAAAAAGCAAGCGACAAACTTTTTTTTGCCTGATATAATAAAGAAAAAAAATGTTTAAATTAAAAAATTTGGAAGATAAACAAATGAATTATGCTTTTTTTTTTACTTATCGAGTAAACAGAAAATGAAATCTTCTAATTCATTTCGTAAATCGTGGTGTGTGAGATGAATCGAACCGGAAGTTCAGTTCTATCAACAAAACAGGTTCGCACTAACGGCTTACGAAAAATATATTTATTTTATTTAATATTTTAATAATTGGCGATGTAAATTTATTTTAATAACATAGAAACATTCCTCGACTCTAAAGATGGGTTGTCTGAAAATTTCAAATAAATTGGTAATGTAGAAATATGGTTGTATAAACTTTGAACGAACCAAGAATTACATTTTTATATATATAGATATATGGAGAAGTATAAGAAGGTTATAGTAATGAAGGGAACCGGCTTTTGTATTAGTGGGAGCCAAGTCTTACCTCCTGTCACATGGTCTATTTTTGTCCCGAACGGGGCATCTCTAATGCTTACCCGGCAAGTTAATCTTCTTGCGGAAAAATGTTTATGGACTTTTAAAAAAATACAAAAAGCAATTATCAAAAAAAGAAAATCTCTCTATTGGCTTTATCACAATTGTAAAAACTTCTCAAAAATACCTGTTTACGTAATTGCTATTTTTGTACCACTCTAAAATTCTCATTTATTCTAGGCCAACCATCTTATCAGCATTATCTTATTTTTCCTAAATCATTTCAATTCTAATGTATATATCTTATAATGACTACGCATCCAGAGAAAAATCCCACGAAAGAAAAATGACACAAAAAATTCTACAACCATTTCGAAAATAGAGTAAATATCGACTGAACCTTTGACTCTTCCAAAACTTAAGAACTAGTTGACCCCTTATTCAGAACTCAGTAGTGTGTCATTTTTTTTATTATTTCTTACACTGCTTAAATCTTATTTCTTTCTCTTTTCCCAATTTTATTATTATTATTACTATCATTATTAATTAACAACATGTTCTTACTTTTACATTAATCATTATTTCAATAAACCCCAGAAGGCAAAGATTCGCTCCTCCTCCATTCTGTGAAAAAAATACATGTCAAAGAACAAGAAAATCTTGCACAATATCGATTCGAGAAAACATCAATTACATAAAAAAAATTCTTATAAGCATTCACAAAGTCTCATCTCACTAATAATAAAACTCCAAATAACAAAACACAGTTTCGTGGAAACCCAATTTTGTCCACGTCATCAAATTCTGTAGTCGGTTGCATCACCTTTACCATTTCATAAAACAGTTTACATCGATTTACATACAATGAATAACATTTTTCCACACCAGAAAAAGATTCCTAAGAAAAAACCGTACAATTAGAGAGAAAAAATTCACATTGGCAGAACCTGTACATTGTTTCTTCACAAAAAGTACACATTACTTTTCCTAAAAGTACACTGAGTTTTACAGTTTCAAAATTGCACACATTAAGTATCTGTAATTGTGTAACATTCTAACTCATAGCAACATTTTTGAATGACGTGTTTCTCTTTTAATTGACAGGCTTATTCTACCATACACTATAACTAAATTTCATATGTTCTATTCTCTTTTATTTCTTTTTTCTTTCTGCTTTACACATTGGCTGTATTGATATTTTTTCTTTCTTCTGTGTTTTCAATTTTCATATTCAAAATCAACAATTCGTTATCTGTATGTTGATCGAGATATCTGTTTTTTTCTTATTTCTTCTAATTATTTTTTTTCTACACAGAAACGTTCTCTTTGTCTTTTCTTTTTTACGTACAAATGTATCTATATATAATTTTAATGTGTCTATTTTTCAAAGGACCCTTTTTGTTGTGTTTTGTGGCATGGCTCCTTTCTTTTTAAATCTTTATTTTTCTTCTTTATGTCTAGGGTACAATATTTGTTTTCTTTCTGTCTATATTCTTTTTTTCACTATGGTAATCTCCGGGTTCGATTTTTTTTCTTTCCACCCATGCACGGGTGAACTGGTCAACGAGCACCAAAATTTGTTTTTGTTGTGTAGTTGTATCATAAAGGGGATCGTGTGTGATCGTCTAGTGGTCAGTCTATTAAATGATATATTCATATGCCGTTGTGTGTGTGTGTGTGTGTGGTGCATGCATTTTTGGATATACCTTCTGCGTCATGGATGTTGGTCCATCTGAATTCATCTCGTCTTGGAGGAGAGACTGGTACCTGTTTTGGGGACGAAGATTCATTTCACTCCAAACGATGAATTGGTTTTATAGTTTATTTCACTTTCCAGATGTCTCGCAGAAGGATGGAAAGTGAATCTCTGGCTTGTGTGTTTTCTCTTGGTCTCATTCTACACACGTCAGCACCCTCCCAGTGAAGGGGAGGAGACGTTTATGAAGCCGTCCGTCGCCTTCTAAGTCCAAACCAAATCTCCTCGATTCAGCTAACCTGATCACGTGACTCACACACAATCCGATCAGCTGATCCTGACTTCCGGTCAACGTCTCTACAATATAATTTACCCCCTCTCTTTCTCTCTCGATCCATTCTCTAACACACCTCTGCCTGTTCTACAAGTATTTTAATGGCGGATGCTCTGACGAACTGCAAGCACTTGTACTCCCTCGACGTAAATACCCCCGACAAACCCGACAATCAACAAAATCCCACATCTACACCGTAGAGATCCCTAGATGTAAGAAGGCCTTCTCCTCTAATGGTTTCTTCCCCAGAACTGCTAGACTCTGGAACTCCTTTTCGGGTTCCTGTTTTCTCAACTGTACTGACATGCAGAAGTTCATGTGTATTGTGAACGGACATCTTGCTGCTCAAATCCATACATAGTGTCCCTGCAACATGTCCCCAATAGTAGCCCCTTCCATCAAAGTGGCACTGTGCCTCGTTTGTGGTTAAAATGAAATAATAATAATGATATATAACTTGTACACCGTTGTAGATGTCGTGTCATCGGTTCTCATTTTGCTATGTGTTAAAACGAGTCCACTAAATTCAAACGATATGCGACCAATTGACAATCTCAGCCGGTGTAAGTTTAAACGTCATCATTTTATTGCCCGCCACAAAGAGGGCGACACGCGCCTGTGTCACTCGAGGTAGCGTTCATCGACGTCTGTATAATCTGACTTCGAGACACTACTAATGTAAGCGAAAACGATCCGACATCATAAACATATACAATTTGATAAAAATAAAATAAAAAAAGACATAGAAAATCTTATCATTTCAATTGCTTGCAGATGTATTCAACAGACGAGCATCTGTTGCCAAAAAACGAATGGTGAAGGACGACAAAAACCTGGGTGTAGTGTGATGGAGAGAATATATATATATATATATATATATATATATATATATGACTACTTCATTTAATCACATAAATGAATACACGAACATATAATTTTATGCGTAGATTTTCCCCGGCTAAAACTCAAATATAAAGTTTCGCATGGGTTCAAATACCCTATATATTGTTTCATGTTTGTAGGCCAAAAACTGGCAGAGAGGTTTGGTTGGCAAAATTTGTTAAGCAAATATATATACGAATACATAAATAGATATGTGTGTGCGTATATATATGTATATATATGCATATATATATATATATATATATATATATATATATATGTACACACACACACATACATATATATAGAAACCAAAACTTATATAGAATTATTGATAAAATTATTTATAAATAAAGAAATTGATTACTGGAGTGACATCAGTTATAATCAAAACCGAAATCAAAAAGTATGAAGAATTCTTGGTAAAATTATTTATTATAAGAAATGGAAAGGTTTACAAGGGTGAAACATGCCGCCCCCTTAAAGTAAGGGTGGAAGAACACCGAAAAGCGGTAACTAAAGGGGAGACGGAAAAATCGGGTATAGCCAACCATGTCTGGATGGAGAGGGGGGATCATCGCCCCCTATGGGATGAAGTAAAAATAATAAACAGAGAGACCCACTGGAAAGTGAGAAAACTTAAAGAAACAGCTCACATGCTCGGACATAACAACCTACTGAGCAAACCAAGCATAGAGCTGAATGCAATTTGGACACCTCTGATAGAGAGAGAAAACCTTGAATAACAACATAGGTTTAACATTAACAAAAACCAACTAAGAATTGTCCTAGTGACATATGGCCGAGTGGTCCTAGACGTTGTATCAAAGTTTATAGTTACCCAAAGGTGCTGAGTTCAATCCTGAACGAAGGCAGTGAAAAAAGTAACATTGAAAAACAGAGAATCAGCAACTATGTCCCAAAGCCTAGCTGGAGTCCGAACACGGTACCCCCGTAATAATAATAAAGGGTTGGGTTCGAGACTCCTAACAAACCGTTCACCTGACGAAGGCCGGAGGGCAAAACGGCCGAAACGTTGTGACAATAACAACCAAGATGAGGAAGTCAGTCCGACAATCTCAATCAATGAAAACAACTCATCTCAAAAATACAGACAATTACTGTAGACTTGTAGATAATCATAATAAATAAAGTGGAATGTTATAAACCTCTTCAGGCATCCATTTCAATCTTGTACGTGGTCGTTACATTTTACATTTTAAATGAAAATCTTGCAAAGAAACAAAGGAAAGAAATTTGACATGAGTTTTTTTTCAGTTGAAAGAAAGACATTTATTACCGGTATTTTCTATACCAAGCCGCCTGACACGTATTTTCCAAATTCAGCAACAATATGGTCAATTAGTTGTTTAGTCTGCAACTACAACGAGACGTTGTGTTGAATTTATTCCACTGTATACGACAGTCCAAAAAATTTATTAAGAGTTCGGATTGCATCTTGTTTAAAAGTTTCTGTCATGTCGCCTCCTGCTTAAAAAGTCTACCATGTTGACACGTGCTTAAAAGTTTCTGTCGCTGTCATGTGGCCCTTTCCTCTTTTTTCTTTTTCTCCTTCCCCTGATCTCGATGTCAAATATATACATTTATTTCTGTGACGTCATGCTCGCCCAAGGCTTGGTCATTTGTATACGTGTCAGTGGCTTCGTTAATAATCGAGGCAAAACGAGGATTCGAACGTTGGTAGTGAAAGGAGAGTAGCTTAATTTTAGATGTGTTAAAAATTGCTTAGAGTATGTTCACTGATAGAGGATCATCCGTAAGTAGGTCGTATTTCGTTTCTGAAATTTTGATACGATGATAGGTTATTCGTATTATAGATTTTTGGACTACTGTTCTCATCTTGAGTGTCATTTTCACAAAGTTTCGATGGATTTAACCCCCGGCCTTCTTCAGGTGTACCTAGTCGAACTCGGGAATTTTTCTGTTGAATTCGGGAATTAGGGCGAATTTCGAAGTAAATACAGGGTTCCGTTCGAAATTCCATCCAAATTCCCGAGTTTGACAAGATGCCCCTGAAGAAGGCCAGAGGTTACATGTACGGAGACATTGTGGAAATGACACTCAAGATGAGAATAGTGGTCTGAAGAATCCAAATGATACGGATAAGTGGTATTTGATTAATGATTTTTGCAAAGTCGAACTTTGTCTGATGATGAGGAAATCAGTTTGAGCCCATTAATGATTTGAAATAGATATCAAATCTTCAAATGTCATTGGTAATATGTAAACATGCGCTGCGCAGCATGTCTTGCTGATACATATGAATAACGAACGCTGAAGTCATATATGCTTGGTTAAGAAAAGAAAAGGACACAGATAATTAAAAATATCTCTGATTAGAGTTCGACCACCCAAGAGATAGTTTCTTTGTTTAAAAAATAAGTGCCATATTTAATCTCTAGGTTTATCTGAAGATATTAATGGAGAACGTCATCTTCAATGAATATCTCGAGTGGTCAATCTCTGGTCAAGAATGGATAAGAGTAAGAATTGGAATTGAATGTTTGACAAAGGCAGTTGGTTCTTCTGTTGTTGGGCAATTGAGCCAGTGTGCTCCTCTGGAGCAAATTGAGTCTTTTCGGAGCTCATCGTTGAAGAACTGTCAATGGGACTTGAGTATGTTTGGCTTGGTTCGGCAAAACACATTCTTCAAATCTGCCATTCAACTTTGAGAAGGCGAACATCAATCATAATATAAAATAAATAAATAAATAAATAAACATTATTATTTGTTTATTAATTGAGGTTGTTTTTGTTTCGGAGGAAGAATTTCTTTGTTACAGGGCTGACTGGATGGGACAACAACTCTGAACCTGCTCAATAAGTATCGTTTAGCAAACTAGTTAATCAAATTCGTTATTATTACTTCCCACAGGTTAATGTTTTCATCTTTTAATGGATGAACTTCTCCCAAATAAAGTCTTTATTAACCTTTATTTGACACCCTTATTTGTTTGGGTGTTGGCTTCGGCGCACCTCGGTTATAAGTGCGCCAAATTAATAGGTGACTTTAACTTAGAATGTGTAACATTGAAATAATTCATGCTAGCTAAAAGAACAATAATACAATACGACAATAAATTATTGACTAGAAAAATAGGGGGCTTAATTTTAACATTACTATGAGTTCTCCAGACTCTGCTTAAATCACTGATCTAGTTGGACTATATATTCTGAAAGAAATCAATAAAGATATACCAGACATTCCTGGAAGTTTATATGAGGATTATACCTTAATCTTTGTTAATTCTAGAAATAGACATTTAGAGAAAACAAAAACGCTTTACATTACTTAAAAAAATATATTTCAAATGAACGATAGACATACGACATTAAAATAGTTACTTTTTTATGACTTTATTTTTTTTACAGTGGAGTCACCACTTATCAAGGCCCGAATGCACTCGAGGATAATGGTTAATGAGTGTACGGTGGCTATTGAGACAACAGTGTAATGATCTATAGCAGTGGAAATTAGGTAAAACTTGATTATTTGTGGCGACAGCTAAACAAGAACATGTTTACATTGGATTTGAAGAGTATCATGTTGTAGTCTTATAGAAAGCTGGCCATCGAAACAGTCCCACGAGCGGCGAGCAGTTCTAGGGAAGAAGCTTTAATCATGAAATTAAATTTAAATAACAAACTACAATTTATATAATATAACAAATAATTCGAACAATCGGTAGACTATTTTTGTTTGAAGTTTTACTATCTTATTTTATTTATACAAAGAACTGGTATAACATTTTTATTGAGTAGATTAACCTATTAATAATTATTTAAATAAGATTTTAAAATAAAATCCTGATTTTTACTTTAAACTAAGTTTTAATTCACAAATTTAACCAAGATTATCTTTAACGAAATTTGGCTTAAAAATGCAAGGACATATTTCGCATCACCTTGGAAACATATTGCAAACATTTGAAAAAGCCTTGCTCCCTTCTCCTTCTCCCTTTCATATCTGACCTTCACTTGGCTGATACGTTATTTCCGAACACGTGATACACGTGGGCGTTCTGACATAATTTAAGTAACGAAAGACCTTCATTATAATTAATTAAAAGATCATACATTGACAAATTTGAACATTTTGCTTTCCATTATTTTCGCCAATTCGAAATTATAACTTTTTTCAGAAAGTAAGAAAGTTATCAGCATATCCAACGCCATCAGAAAATTAAAATATGATTCTTCATTTTTTTCTGGTGATTACATTTAAACGGTATGAAATTTTTTTCCTTAAGCCTTGGAGGGGAATAGGTCATCTTTTAGGTTGGTGCAAAAATAGTTTGATCATATTACGCCAAATTTATGTGCAACTCATTTCACTCTAAATTCTACAATAATTATATGTTTTCTTTTCTAGCAAGTTCACAGATAATCGCCTAAAAAGTAGAATCTCATTTTTTTTTTACGACGGGGAGATAATTTTAAATGTAGATATTTCTTTTTTATATTTTCTGAATTTTTAAACCTTTTTTCCTTAACATATTTTATCTAAGGTTTTTATTATGACGTTTTCAAGTATATTTTTCTTTTGTGCCAAAAATTAAACAAAAAATACAATAAGATATAAATTATTTCAGATATGACCACTCCAGATAACGATTGGTCATAGCCGGGACCATAAAAAAAGAATAGCTTGCCAGAAGCGGTTTAAATTATTAAATAATTTGATATGAACTCTGTGATGTATCATATAGACTTTTGGCAACTAGAATAGGAGTACATGAACTTTTTCGGATTTCTTTTCCGATTATTTCGATTTCCGATTCCTGATTCCGATTAATTGTCCCAATATATATATATATATATATATATATATATATATATATATATATATATATATATATATATATATATATATATATATATATATATTTAGTGGAGATGGTAATTAATAAAAACTGAAGAAAGTGCTCAATACTGTTGTAGAGCAAATATGCGTTTTATTTTTATTACCGTATCTTTCTGTTAAGTTACATTATTGTTTCGGCTACACAGACGTTTTTTTTGGCCGTCTGTAGCGTCCTCATCGACATACCGAACGCCCCCCACCTTCCCTCCTTGTTCCCTTCCTCTCTTCCTCTTCCACACTCCTCGCAACCCCCCCTGACCTCATTCACTCTTCCACTCTTTCATCCCAAAATAGCGAACATTTCTGTAAAAGTCTGAGGACACTACAGACGGCAAAAAAAAAAAAAAAAAAAACGGCCGTGTAGCCGAAACAATAATGTAACTTAACAGAAAGATACGGTAAAAAGATAATACGTATATATATATATATATATATATATATATATATATATATATATATATATATATATATATATATATAAATATATATATTTCTATGGAAATATATGTCCTTATAATATATACCAATCCTTATTGAAGAATCTCAATGTAATTACAGAGCAATATAGTGAATAAATGACAAAAGAATATTTTTCAAAGTTTATGATGTCGACCATTTTATTATTTATTCCTTTAATTCAGTTGACATTTACAATTCTTGACAGTATCTGTTTGGTAGCGTAAAATTCAAAATGGCATAATGTAAAAATATTATAAGTATTTACAGTTTCTCTTCCTATTTTCAGATTTTAATCATGTAAAAGCACACTTTATTTCCTTTTGACGGATTGATTGTTGCCATTTCTTCTGATGAGTTAAGGGAAAATACATTCACTGATTGATATAATAATTAAATGATTGGTTTTGCGCTACGGAACAGATTCTGTCAAGAATTGTAAATGTCAACTGAATTAAAGAAATAAATTATAAGATGGTCAACATCATGAATTTGGAATATAGTCATTTATTCACTATATATATATATATATATATATATATATATATATATAATTATATATATATATATTTCTTGTGTATTAATAGTCATATAAAATATTATTTATTTAAAAAGAAAACACAACTTTGTTATATATGGGTTGTGGAATTGCATTCACTAGCAAAAGATCTAGCTAATTTGCATATTCTTTTAAACATTCATTTTAATTAATTCCCTATTAGTTCTTTCAGTTTTCTTATGGGATGATCATCTTTAGTTAATTATTACGTGTAATTATATTCATGCGGCACAATCACGTTGACACACTGGTTCTCGTCAGGTCATGGAAGTTAAGCAACGTTGAGCCTGGCCAATACAAGATGAGTGACCATTTGGGAAGGCGAGGTGCTGTATGTACCGCGAGGTAAAAATACCGGGTTGGGAGACTGGCGCGGTCCATCCTTCGCTCAAGGAGAGTTGGGACTCTCTTAAGCCGTGGTAGGCAACCCATCTAGTGATGGTGGCACGATAAAAAAATACCATTGATAGTCTTGACAAAGCATCAAGTATTTCCAGCCATTAAAAAAAAAACATGAAAAATTTCGCGGAATTGATTCACGTTTCGACTGCGTCTACCGACATTGGATAAAACATTTCTTTCCTTTTTTTTTGTTTCTTGAAAAAAAGTGAAATTAAACAAGTTATCTCCCTTGAATAAATTTGTTCATGTTTCACCTGCGCCTACCGTCATTGGACGAAACATTTCTTTTCTTTTCTATTATTTTCATATTCATGCAAATATTCTACATGATTTATACTTGCGTAATATTTGCGTAAAAAAGTTATAGAAAACACAAACCTCTTTCTATATATATTTATGTATGCCTATCTATTAGTTTAAAAGATTTTGCCTACTAAACTCCTCTGTCAGTTTTTGGTCTACAGACATGAAACTTAGTATATAAAGTATTCGAATCCATGCTAAACTTTATATTTGAGTTTTAGCCGGGGAAAATCGATGCAAAAGTGTGAAATTAAAAATATGAAATTTGCCAAGTAAAGGTCGACCAACGGCATGGCGAATATGCATGCGTAACATAATAACTATTTGTTCATGTTTTAATTTTTAGCCTTGCAGCAAATGTCTTCATAGCTCAGGCATTTAAGTTAAAGAAAAAGGTATATCGTAAGCTAAACGTTTTGGTTTCAATTCCCGGTGGTGTCGAACGAGTAATTTTTTAAAAACTTTTAAAAATTATTACTATACATTAGGTCCAATAAAATATAATAATAAATACAAAATCTGCATTAATTAAAATATCATGTTTAAGTGTATTTTTCGACTGAGCAATACCAGGCGGCTTCTAGTATATATATATATATATATATATATATATATATATATATATATATATATATATATATATATATATACTAGCAGAAGTACCCGTCGTTGATTGGGTTCAAAAATAGCCTACAGAAAATGGACTGTGATTGATGAAAGTATGATAGGTTATGAAAAGGAGTGGGTTGTAAAGAGATAGGTTTTGATACTTAAAAATTTAACCCTAAGCAAAATATGATGAAAGTAAAAGTAATTTTCGCGAAATATATATATTTTTATATCAACTTTGTTTCCATTCGTAGCCAAGGGTGACCAACAAAATGATGTTTCCTTACAAATAGAAAATGTTATATATATATATATATATATATATATATATATATATATATATATATATATATATATATATATATATATACAAGAAATAAATGTTACCATAGTCAATAAAAGTCATTGGTTTGTATTTTTAAGTAGTTTGTAAACATTTTATTTTTTAATTCACGAACCGTTTTAAAAAAAATCAAAATGGCACTTACTTTGAAATGAAGAGACCCGTTTTCAGTTTGAAGGAGGGGCACCTGAGCATTCTGTGTTAACAATTTAAGAGAGTTCCGTCAAAGTAAGGAATATTTATAAACATATTTTAATGTTTTCCGCTATTTTGTGCTTGATGAATATTCGATTATGGCATGTGTAGTTTATACAAAAAGTCATTTAAATAGTTATCGCCTCAAATTTCGTTTTAATTTCGGTTCGCTGAAATTATTTCAAGTAAAAAGCATTAAAAACTATTTCAAAACAACAAAAATACATGAACTGAACTTTTATTGACTATGGTAACATTTATTTCTTGTATATTTATTTTTTTCGGATAGTCGTTTGTTGGCTTTTCTGCTAAACACTCTTACTAAATAATATCGACGAAATATCGAAAAACAAAGAAACAAAAAACAGTTTTGAAAAATAATGAAGCTTTACTTACTTTAGTAAAATAATCCGAAATAGCAAAATGGTATATTAAAAAAGTAAGCCCGTAATTACTTTAGTTTTTTAAAGCAAATAATCGACATAAATATGAATAAGAAGGAAATGGCGTCGTTTTCAAGCAGAATACCTTCGTTTCAGTTTTACAGTATTGAACGGTGTAGTATTGCGCCGTCGGATTCAAGGTTGTACTATTGTAATGTAAAGAACACGCAGAAATGGCTGTAATCAACTGAATTCCTTCTAGTACACTGACAAAAAAAAGCTTAAACAGATATATAAATAAAAATAAAAAAGTTATGTAAATGTTTTTAAAAAGACATGTAATCACGTGAGCAGTATTTTTTCCTTTTTTTGACACGATAACAAGTAACGTTCTTATTTTTTATTATCTATCTATTTATTTATTTTTGAAAGAGTGCCACATGCAAGTGGAGAAGGAAAAAACAGAGTCATGCAAAATTTTGTCGAGAATTTTTAAAGTTCCGACTTTTTTTTGGCTTTCACTTTAATAAGAACGTGAATTTATGAGGTGACACAATATGATTCAACTCAAAAAAAATAAATAAAAGCTAACGTGAATTAAGATTAAAGTTAAGGTGTTATTCTGGACCCTCACCCCTTTTAAAAAACCTTGTTAAACTTTGTGACACATTTACATTCTATGGAGGTCAGGTTCGAACGAACACCCAATAATTTTATTATACCATATTTCTTCAAACTGAAACATAATTATCAAAGTATACTTACGCAAATAGATATGAAAAGTCTTTATTAAAGTTTGTGCCATATTTCCATGGACTACAGGCGCGAACGCATACCCCACAATTGTATTATACCATCCCTATTTAAGTTGAAACATACTTATCAAAGTATTATTATGTACGTCTATATCAAAAACCCTTGTAAAGGTTTTTTTTTTTCATTTTTTATTTCCATACTTTGGGGGCCAGGCGCGAACGCAGACCCCACAATTTTTATAAACCACCGTTTTGCTAAATCAAACATACCCATTCCTGATCCTTGATACAGCTACTATCATTATATGTAATCAGTTTTTAAAAAAATAGTCAACTATATAGGAGCCTATTCGTGACCACACACACACACACACACACACACACACACACACACACACACACACACACACACACACACAGACGTTCAGCTTTATATATATGTATATGCATATATATATATATATATATGCCTATATATATGCATATATATATATGCATATATATATGCATATATATATATATGCATATATATATATGCATATATATATATATATATATATATGCATATATATATATATATATATATATATATATATATATATATATATATAGGCAAACTGTCATATGGTCATATATAGGCAAACTGTCATATAGTCATATATAGGCAAGCTTTTTTTTCTGTATCACACCTCAGTGTGGCTAGACCACTAATAACCGAGTTCATAATCAGTAGATCTATTTATTAGAAGATTGTGATAGGCGACGTCGGCTATGATAACTAACAATATTTTATCCAAATATTGACCACCACTCCCACAGTTCTCCATTTGTTTATTTACGAAGAACTTTGAATTACGAAAAACAGCAACAGGCGATATCAATTACCAAGAGTGCTCGACCCAAGAAAGAGGGGCTTATATAGTCATCCAAAAGCAGACTGTTTCGCTGTATCACAGCTCTCCAGTTTGGCTAGAAAAGCACCTATCTAAAACCTATCCATCAGGCCAATGGTATATAACAATGTTTTATACCAGAAGATTACAAGCAAAATTCAAAATTGCAATGGACACTACCAATGACTTTCTGTTTGCTGGTGACTGTGCCCTTAACGTTATCTCTGAGACAGACATGCAACATAGTGCAGACATATTCTCGGAAGTCTGTGACAACTTTGGGCACCAATCAGTACCAATAAGGGTGAAATGATGCACAACCTGCTCCAGGAAAACCATATGCAGAACTCAACATTTCCATAAAGGGGCAAAGACTCAATGCATTTGACAAGTTCACCTACCTTAGCGGTATGCTTCCATGCAAGTTAGTCATTGATGATGAAATCAATTCCAGAATCGCCAACGCAAGTACTGCCATCGGTAGACTCCACAAGAATGTAAGAGACAGAAGAGACATCACACCCATGACAAAAAACAAGGTCTATAAAGATGTCATACTCATCACCTTACTCTATGGATGTGAGTCGTGGACCGTCTACCATAGGCACGCTAGAAAACTAAATCACTTCCACACCAGTAGACTTAGGAAACTGCTTGATATAGGTTGGCAGAAAAAATACCAGGCACAGAAGTCAACACTCGTGCCGGGCTCCTAAGCATCCTTACTATCCTGATGAAAACCCAATTTCGCTGGGCTGGTCACGTAGCCCGGATGCTAAACTAGAGAACGCTCAAGAAGCTTCTGTTTGGGGAGCTCCAACACGGTAAGGCTCCGATGGAGGTCAGAGAAAACGATTTAAAGACATTTAAGACATAACTGAAACCATTTAACGGTGATTCATCATCATGGGAGCAGAGAGCTTCAGATGGAACCAAGTAGTGTGCCGCTGTTCACGAGAAGGCACACCAATATGAAAGTGACAGAAAAGCTGCTGCAGAAAAGCACCTGCAGGACAGGAAGAACAATGCTTTGAAGCCTTCGATATCTCATTCCTTGTTCTCAGTGCGGCAGAACTTTCCAAGCAAAGATTGGTCTTATCGGCCACTTCTACACTCACCAATGATGACCTCTCGACCCTCAAGGATGATAAGATGTCCTTGTCGTACCGATGGACGAAAACGCCAATACCAATGTTGGCTGCCACTCTTACAGTGCTCCATATGTTTATTTACAAAAAAGCTTTGCGGTATGCTAATACAGTAGCAGGCGATATCAAATACCAAAAGTGATCGACCCGGGAAAGTAGGGCTTATATAGTCATCCACAGATAGAATATTTCATTGTATCACATCTCTTCAGTGTAGCTAGAAGAGTACTCATCGCAAGTCAAGGATCGAACCAAGTCACTAGCTCTATCCATCAGACCAATGATATGTAACAATTCTTTCTTCCAATATTCACCGTCACTTCCACAGTGCTCTATTTGTTTGTTTAGAAAGAGCTTTAAACTAAAAGCAGTAGCAAGCGATATCAATTTCTAAGAGTGTTCTATGCTATATATGTGTGTGACTGTTTGTGTGTGTGTGTGTGTGTTTGCGTGTTAAAAAAAAGTTAGTCATTAGAGAAACAGATAAAGAGATAAATAGAAAATGAATGGTTAAATAAATAAATAAATAATATTTTAACAGAAAAAATGTAGTTTACCTTAACTCGAGACTTTAGTGGAAAAATAAACTCCAGGAACCTCTCCATAACCCGGAAATAAAAAAAAAAGACAAAATGAATAAAAATTAATTAAAGGAAGAATAAAACAAATTTGTAAACAAAACTAAAAAAAAAAATGCCTATTATGTTTAGCGGAAACCTCATCTATCGACAAAGGTCGATGGGAGATTTGCGAGGATCAGCAGGGATCTGGGCCTCGTCTATGGATGAGAGGGATTGTATCTTTTATGCTGAATTCTGTCCGGATCGTTTTAAACGGCGCTTCGTTTAATGTTTTGGACATCGTTGGTTGTTCAATGAAAGACGAAGCGAACACGTTTGGAATCAGTGAAGCCTACGCGACCAGCTCCAAGCAACCAATTCTTGGGAAGATAGGCTCTACAAGTAAACAGACATGACAGATGGAACCCAACCAGCAATTTCCCAAAATAAGTAAATAAATAAATAAACTGTTGCTATTGTTGTAAGGTAACAGTCTCCTGTCTTGTGGATCGGTTGGTGACGCGAGATTTTAAAAAAGAAGCCACGTAAACAAAACACAATTATATTAAATAAAATACTTGTTGCTAATTGTAGTTTTATTTATTAGCGAAATTAGAAATCGGTGAGATGATTATTAGAAAAAATGAATACGAAAGTAAATGATAGGAATTGCAAGATTGGTAAAGAATAAGAGAGCATTAGTCGAAGAGGAGGACCGAAATGTGAAGTTCCGGCACTTTTTGTGAGCAATTTGACACTTGAAAGACTTTTAGGAAGTTAAAAAGGGGGGGGGGAGAAAGTTTGTACATAATTTCATTATTGAATATTCGGCGTTTCATCCACTCTAGGATTCCTCAGGCTTTTATATATATATATATATATATATATATATATATATATATATATATATATATATATATATATATATAAAAGAAAAGAGAGATTGACGGATAGGAGGATAATGAAGAAAATCAGATAGATTGGAAAATAAATAAATTTTATGAGATACATACACACACACTATATATATATATATATATTAATATATATATTAATATATATATATATATATATATATATATATATATATATATATATATGTATAAAATGAAATCAAAGGGATGTAGTGTTTACCTGATATACGCAATGGTAAACTTCAAACTAATATAAATAACAGTATTTATAAATAGAAAATGTAACCCCAACCAAATTAAAAAAGCTCAATACGCAACAGAGAGTAGAACTTATTATAAAAGAAAGAAAATTAAAACTGTAAGTTGAACTTTACAATCAAAATTTATTGTTCGACGTAATACTCTAAAAAAACAATTTACAAAGTCCTTATTCCGCATAGTTTCAAAAATTGCTATTCTTTTTATTCTTCTCACCAGAGGACATAAAGAAATAAGCAAATTATATTTGTAGCAATGCTAGAATTTTTTAGTTAAGGCATTAAGTGAAAACGCAATTTATTGTAGTTATAAATTGCCAAATAAAATAAAAAAGTGAAAAAATGTTGGATATGAATATATATATATATATATATATATATATATATATATATATATATCGCGCATAATATTTAAGCTTGCATAGAAATCCTCTCAAGTATGTCCGAAATACGAAAATAGTTCTTTAGACAGAATGGAGTCCAAAATAAGTCCAGCGTGACGATGCATATAATCCGATTTGGAAGCCCCCAAAACAGCTGAAATAATGAAAATTTTTCCAGACAGTGCAGTAGTCCAAAGAGAAGTCGGTCTCCAGTCAAATAGGACCGAGCAATATATATATATATATATATATATATATATATATATATATATATATATATATATATATATATACATCAAGTCTGTTGCCAAGGTCGTTGGAAAGATGGTGGGATCCTTCTACCGCTCCAGAAGATATCTCACTACTGATGCAATTCTCTATCTATATAAAAGCCAAGTACGTCCAAGGATGGAATAATGTTGCCATATCTGGGCAGGAGTTGCTAAAAACAGTCTATCATGCCTTGACAGAGTACAAAATAGACTTCGTGGCTTAGTAGGAGATTGCCTTTTCTCTACCCTGCAACCTCTCTCCCACAGAAGAGACGTTGCGAGCCTATCCTTGTTTTATCGTTATTTCCATGGCAGGTGTTCGTCTGAACTCCAATCTCTGGTCCCCCCTCGCCAATCTTTCACGAAAAACACCCGTCTAGCTGAATCCCCTGTGAAAAATTTCCCCCACTCTATATCTGTGCCTAAATCAAAACGCGGAGTCCATGAACAAAGCTTCTTTCTTAGAACTGCACGCCTGTGGAACTCTGTTCCGTTTGCCTGCTTCCCACCGGACTACAACTTGGATGTCTTCAAGTCCAACGTTAACAAATTCCTAATGAACCGCTCCCTTAAGTAAACACTTCATCAAATCTCCACACTAACGTAATGTACTTGAATAACCCTTATCCCTGAGTGGCTTCCGGGCCTTGATAAGTGGTGATCACTGTGTAATATATATATATATATATATATATATATATATATATATATATATATATATATATATATATTAGGTTGGTGCAAAAACAATATCGTTTTCTCACATGTTACTTTTATATATGATTTCTAAATTAATTCATTGATATAAACTGCGTCAATCGCTTTATTGCAGATTAGTAAAATATCAATATTTCTCTAAATATATGTCACAAAAAATATAAATTGTATAATCAAATGACTACTTTAAGGTTAGTTCCCAAAATTATGCGATATTCACAAATTCATGCGATATTCACAACTTCATGTGATGTTCACAAATTCATGCGATATTCACAAAGTTATGACATTTTATTCTTTATCAAGGAATTTCCACTGCCCATCGCTTTATTGCAGATCTCTTTAAATGTATTAGGGGAAATAAAAAAAAAACACCAAAAAAACTTTTTATTATATGTTTCTGCTAAAGAATAACAAACAAAAGCACACCCTAAGCCTCAAATAAATTAATTATTTATCGCCATATCCACAATGTTTTGAAATAACTTTTGTCCACCGAAGAATCAATTGTTTGATCTGAAAAGGAGTTATGGTTCTGGCGACATCAACTACTTTCCTCCACAGGCAATCATTTGAAGTAAATTGCTCTTCTCCCTCATAAACACCTCTTTTCAATATTGACCAGAGATGTTGAATGGGGTTAAAATCTGGAGAACACGGTGGCCAGCTCATGAGGGTTTCTCCAAAGAAGTCCATAGATTTAGGGAAGGCTGCAGTCACTCTAACAGAATGGAATGGTGCATTGTCATGCATAAAAATTATCTGAAAGCAACATGACAATGAAAGGTCATCTAGCCATGGTGACAACTGTTTATCCAAAAAGGTCTGGAACTCGGAATGGTCCAACCAACTTATCCCCAATGATTCCCGCCCAAAACATGATGTTTCCACCTCCTTATTGGCGATGAACTCTGTAAGGGGTCGGAGTTCCGTTTCCAAACTTTGGCCCATTCATCCGGACCGTCAAGAGTAGCACGAGTCTCATACGTAAATAGGACACGTTGGAAATCCATTTTCATGCAATTCTATGCCCAAGCCATTCGTTTTTCCCTACGTTGTTTACTCAATGGAGGCTTTGGAATATTTTTATGCTTTTTGCCATCTCATTCAGCACCTTCCATCAGGCCTGCCTGGATCTTGGAGTAATTCCAGCTCTTGCAAAAATGAAAGCACTGGTGCTGTTTGGATTTCGGTTGACTTCCTTACGAATTTTCTGAATATCACGATGAGAAAGATTTCTCCTGGTGCCCTTATCCTTTCTGGATTTGGTGTTGGGGTTGTTCACAAATGAAGCCAAAGTTCTTGGATCCATTTCCATCTCCATAGCTAAATCTTTGATGAACAATCCTTCTGCGAGTCCAACAACAATCCTTTCCTTTTCGATGTCTGTTTATAGCCACTTTTTTGCATTTTAAAAGACCTGCAATAAAGCGATGGGCAGTATAAATTACTTGATAATAAATAAAATATCATAACTTCGTGAATATCGCATGGATTTGAATAAAATTTTAGGAAATAACTAACGTTGACCCAGTCATTTGATGATACAATTTTCATTTTTGTGTGACATATATATAGCGAAATATTGATATTTAACTAATATGCAATAAAGCGATTGACGCAGTTTATATAGCCATGTTATATATCATTTAGAAGCGCGTTTTTCGCCTCATCGAATCTGTAATTCGTTACCGTTTTCAATCTCTTCATTCATTTTTTTGCCGGCTTTTCGACAGAATGGACAAAATTCAAATCCGCACGATTTTCTTGTTCCAGTTCAAACTAGACCGAAAAGCTGCCGAGACAGTTCATGATATCAATGATGCTTTTGGCCAGGAACCACTAACGAACGTGTGGCACAACGGTGGTTCAAGAAATTTCGCAATGGTTACGAGAGCCTCGTAGATGAAGACGGCCCACTGCGGTTGATAACGAATATTTGAAAGTCTTTATTGAAGCCCATCCTCGCAAAACCATACGAGAAGTTGCTGTTGAAGGCGAGGTCGACTATACAATATTCGTTCGCCATTTAAAGCAAATAGGGAAACCAAAAAAGTCGGATAAATGGGTACTGCATGAATTGAATGATAATAAAAACTCGTCGTTCTGAGGTGTCTTCTACGCTTATTCTGCATAACAAAAACGATCCATTTCTCGAGCGAATTGTAACGTGTGGTGAGAAGTGGATCCTCTAAGACAAGCGGCGACGTTCGGCACGGTAATGTGATGCCGGAGAAGCTCCACAACACTTCCCGAAGCCGAAATTGCACCAAAAAAGGTTATTGTGACTGTTTAGTGATCTGCAGCCGGTCTCATCCATCACAGCTTCTTGAATACGGGAGAAACAATTACGGCGGAGAAGTACTGCCGACAAATTGACGAAATGCACCAGAAGCTCCAACGTATGTGCCAGAGATTGGTCAACGTAAACCAATTCTCCTCCGTGGCAACGCTCGCCCACATGTTGCTCAACTGACACTGAAGAAGCTGAACGAATTGGGCTACGAGACTCTGCCTCATCCGCCATATTCTCCGGACCTTTCGCCCACCGATTATCACTTTTTCAAGCATGTCGACAACTTCCTGTGCGAAAAATACTTCAAAACCCGAGATGATGCCAACATCAGCCTTTAATGACTCCATTGTTTCCAGAACTCCGGATTTCTATGCTAATTGGATAAATAAACTTGTTTTCTGTTGGCAAAAATGTGTCGATTGTAATGGTTCTTATTTCGATTAATAAAGTTTATTTATGAAAGGAATTATGATCTTTTGAAGGTGAACATCAAAAACGACATTATTTTTGCTCCAACCTTATATATATATATATATATATATATATATATATATATATATATATATATATATATATATGTGTATATATTTATAAAGTGGGTGAAATTATCAATCACGTTTTCATAGAAGGAAACATAACAGAATCATGTTTATATGTACGATCGTTTCGGAAACGATATCCTTCTATTCATTCGATATTTGCAAATAAAACCATCGAGAAATAAGTAAAATATTTCTGCATATCGACTCCATATCATCATCATCATTTCTAGATATTGAGCTTATCATAACTGCAATACTCAGAGCACAACACTTTTAAATTTATTTTACTGCGACTTTGCTCATTTAGACTCCGTCTATTACACTCTAATATATATATATATTATATATATATATATATATACACATATATATACATATATATATATATATTTAGCTAGTAGAGTTTAGTTTCCTAGAAGTACATCCAATGAAACAACATGTTTCTACGAAAGAGTGCTCAATGAGTGAACAGAGCAGGTATAAATATAAATATAAATTTAATATATATATATATATATATATATATATATATATATATATATATATATATATATATATATATATATATCGTGAGAGAAAGAGATAGAAAAAGAGCGTCATTTACTGGGGCTCCAAGAATTCCAGATCAATCACTAATTTGTGTACAATCGTTTCTAAGACGCTGCGTTTTTGATAGTTTTTTTCATTTGTAACTGTTACACACACACGCACACTCACAACTATAAATATACACACACACATATAGATGTGTATAAAGTTACAAGTAAAAATCTATCAAAAACGTAGCGTCTTAGAAACGATTGTACACAAATTAGTGATTGATCTGGAATTCTTGGAGCCCAAGTAAATGACGCTCTTTTTCTCTCTCTCTCTTTCTGTATATATATATATATATATATATATATATATATATATATATATATATATATATATATATATATATACAGGGTGTCCACAAAGTCTGGCTGCATAATCTACATGGTGCCCACAAAGTCTGACTGCATAATCTACAGGATGTCTGACTACATTAAGTAGCTAGACTTTGTGGACACCCTGTATGTGTTGGTTGGTTGGTTGTTTTTGTTTTACGGTATATCAACCCTTTTCGGGTTATTTAATGCCGAATCCAAATATTTTGAAGAAAATTTTTTTAATAGTATATATTTGTTGTTTTCAATTCGGTTTCTATTTAGCCCATAGTTGGAACCCTAACAGGTACTACCACTCTGGGTCAGAGTGGACCTGGGAGCAACGGCAATTAAAGGGTGACTCCACACTCCCTAAAGCCCACAAGCTGGGGCCTTACCATTGGATATAGTTTAAGGTCATATTCAGGACCCCCATTGAGGGACTTTTACCCTCTGCAGGGGGGGGGGAAGTCGGTGTATTCTAATGCGCCACCGACAGGGCCCCTGAATGTATATATATATATATATATATATATATATGTATATATATGTGTATATATATATGCATATATATATATATATAAAGTTTTATATATATATATAAGTTTTATGTATATATAAGTTTTGTATATGCCACTCTCCATTTGGAGATACCAAAATTGGTTAAGGGGAAAATTATTCCCAACGCGCATTTAGGTAAAAATGCACTTTCGTATATATAATTGAATTCATTCAAGACGAATTCTTAAGCATAACAGCATGTCGGACAAAGTCTCTAACAGTATTGAGACGATTATTCGGAATCGCAAATCGTAAAAATCGGAACAGTTTGGATATTGGAATCAGAAAAATTTGAACCTAATTTTTGATTTAATTTTTTTTATTAACAACTGAATATTTTATTGCCATTATTAATTGTAAAATAAAAAAAAAAATTTGTTTTTAAAGTAGTAGCAAAACTAAAATCTATATAACAATACAACGAATTTAGATAAAAATGACGCCAAAAGATATGACACGGTAAAATGGCACAGATAAAATAGCACAAGTAGATAAATGAGAACAAATGAAAACAAATCGATGAAAATGTTACAATGATTTTAGAAAATCACTAGTTCCAATCAATTAGAAGGAATTCAAGAAACAATAGTCAGAAAGTCTAATTCTGTAATATACGCCCCCACCTTACAAGAGTACTTGTTTGCAAAAATATATGCACATATTGCAGAGTATTTTACAATAATCTGAAAATTAAAAAAAAAAAAAAATAATGATAACCCTACAGTTAAATATTTGGAAATTTAAAAGAATCTTAATCAAAATCGGTAATTGTATCGGAATCGGGAATTTACCACAGAATCGGTAATTGTATTGGAATCTGGAATTAAAAACAGAATCGGTAATTGTATTGGAATCGGGAATTTAGAACAGAATCAGTAATTGTATCAGAATCAGAAATTAAGAACAGAATCGGTTATTGTATTGGAATCGGAAATTTAGAACAGAATCGGAAATTGTATTGGAATCGGGAAACGTATGGGAATTACTCCAGCAATAGTTTCTAATAACGAAATAATAAACGCCAGAGACAGACGAATGAACAGGGCTTCTTTATATAAATGATTGGACGTATCTAAAGTAAAAATTCAAACTACGGGTTTAGCGATAGCAATTATATTTGAAAATGAAACGTGACGAACCGACGGACGAAATAATAATAATAGATACGATCAGCTGGGATTGGTAGTAGACTGGGAATTATGCAAACAACTACATCTCGAGCACACAGACAAATGGTATAAGCACAAACTGGCAGTACTTGACAACGGAAATCACAAAATCCTATGAGACATGGACTTACAAACAGATAAACCCATCCAAGCAAGAAGACCAACTGTTATAATAGTTAACAAGAAGGAAAGGTCCTGCAAGATCGTAGATTTCGCCGTTTCAGCAGACCACAGGGTGAAAATCAAGGAAACTGAGAAGCGGAGCAAATACACATAACTGACATGACAGCTGAATGGAATATGGAAGATGAAGAAAGTAAAAATAACACCAATAATAGTAGGAGCACTAGGAACAATACCGAAAAACTTTTAAAAAGAATTGGAGAGATTGGAATAAGAGAAATGTCTGAGAAGATACAGCGAATAACAATAATAAAACCCTTACATCCTCCAGGAACAAACTGGACTCAGAGAAACAGCCACAAAAGTGAAACACAAACAAACAGCACAGGGAATCAAGAAATCTGAAAGAGTATAATTGTAAGTCCTCCTTTCTTCCCCCCAAAAGTGTCGTGATCAACTGGTACTACACTAAAGAGTTGTGAAGAATCAAGGAGGATGGGAAGACCGAAGAGAAAGCACTAATCGGACCTCGACTGGATAAGTGCGAAGAATACTGGAACCTTGGGGAGGCGCTTATTGCACTCAAATTCCAGTGAAGACCAACGGTCATTGTCAGCGAGAAATCAATGGTAAACGGCTGTTGCGGCAATGCAAATTTATTTGCAAGTTTTATCGAAAGAAATGAAGAGTACTGAATATCTGGGAAGACATGTTTTTACTCAGACTCTAGGGAACACCACGGGTTGTTATCAAAGAAAAATCTTTGCTGATGGCCCAGATGAGAACTTCTATGAGCAATAATAATAATAATAATAATAATAATAATAATAATAATAATAATAATAATGATAATGATAATAATAATAACAACAACAACAACAACAACAACAACAATAATAATAATAATAATAATAATAATAATAATAATAATAAAACATTGTATATGACAAGATTTAAAGAAATAAAAGTAAAAACAAAAAAAAAAACTTATTCACCAAAAGCAAAAAAGGGAAAAGAAAGAAAAGAAAGAAAAGAAAAGAAAAGAAAAGAAAAGAAAAGAAAAGAGAGAGTTTTATTTCCAAACAACTAAAAGGTGGTGGAGTGATACAGGCGGAATGAAAAAAAAATGCCCATCGTTATTTTATACCTGATACCTCAGAACTATTTGCCCAATCACGCGGAAAGGGATACACGCTGTTGGTATTTTCTTCGTTTTTTTTAATCCACCTCTCGTCGTCGAGATGTATCGGGGCGGAGAGAAATCATGATAGACAGATGGCGAAATGAGAGGGGCAACGCGGGAACCTTAGAAGCAGATCATGTGTTAACAAGACATGTAAAAAGTAATCCGACCAGCTTTGATGTGATTCGTTATTTTTATTTTTGTTTTTATTTACGCCTGTTTTTTTCTTCTTCCTATATTAGAATATGGTCAGCTATTTGATTGTTCCGCGAAACAAAGGGACAGGCGATTCCGGATGGACACCCGAACGGGACACAAGATTCGCCATTCAAGTGTTTCTCTTTGGGTGGTCAAATGGATTTGACTGACCCGGTTGGTCGGGCAATTCTTTTGAAGGTTTCTTACTGGCTGCTGAAGAAGTTCCCAAACTGTGCGCCGTGACCCACCAGTTCGCTGTGCAATCTAATTAGTCGACAGCGAAACTGTTGCATATTTAAACATGCGAAAGATACAAACTGGAATATATGTAATATAGAAACCATCTAAGAAATCCGCGTGAAAAAGTAACGGGACTGAGGGTGCCATGTGCTGTGTGAGTTAGGGCGAAAAAGGCATAGGTGTATGCTGTTATCATTTTCCACAATGTTGTGCGAGTATATAGTCGTAATATAGACCTTTATATTATTCTGATTATTCAGACTATTGCTCTTATCTTTGGTGATATTTTTACAACGTTTAAACCAATGTAATCTCTGTCGAATTTTGGAATCTTTCTGTCGAATTTGTACGCAATTTCGAACGGAATCCACGGTTGCATACACCTGTTCCGTCATGACCTATTAAAAGTCTTAAGTAATTCACAGTTGTATTCTTAATACCGCCTGCTCTGAGGATTGATCTTTTAACCCGCAGAAGAGTATTGCTTAGAACTGAATTTACCTAGTACTTTATCCATTACGCCATGGGTCTTATACGTAATATGCACGTTATACAGTCTTTGCATTTCTTTTCATATACTTTAGTTTACGCCACTTTTTTCAAGTCGTTCAACGATAAGAATTGAGGAACGAACAATAAACAATGAGCAACGGATACAAAGAACATCGTTTTACTAGACCAACCGCCTTGTTCACTTGATCTTGACCATCTGACTTTTTCTTTACCTAATCTCGAAGAGATCACCAAGCGGACATATTTGGCGAGTGTAGCGGTCATCAGGAGAGCAGTAACGACGGAACCACATATAGTTACATATGTATATCTACAGTGCCGCCAAAAAGAAAGTCCGCGCTTGTCATTTATTCAAAAACTGCAAATTTAAGCTAAATTAAATGTAACTGTTTAAACAACCTATACCCCATTTGATTCGCCTTTTATGCCTCTACTAGCCTGGGAGCCCGGCGTTGCCCGGGTGTTTGGAGGCGTGTGTTGAGCAAAAAACAAAAAAGTTGTAGTAGGCAGGCAGGCGGGCTCGAGGCGGAAAGGAAAGCGGAGGTATGTGTAAGGGTGTTGGTTGAGCAAAAAAATAACAAAAAAAAAAAAAAGAAGGAAAATTGTGAGCGCAAAAAATAAAAAAAATAATAAAAAAATAAAAAGAAGAAGGAAAATTGTGAACGCAAAAAATAAAAAAAAAAGAAAAAAAAAGAAGGAAAATTGTGAGCGCAAAAAATAAAAAAAATAAAAAAAATAAAATAGATAAAAAAGAATAGGAGTAGTAACCAACCTCGAACCCGAAACGCGCTAGAGGAAAAAGAGATGAAAAAACAAACAAACAAACAAACAAACTGCTTTACGACGTGCCTACCGTGGTTGTGACGTCACGTATGGTTGAAATAACGCGTTTTAAGCGACGTCGTGAACGCGAGGGTTGAATGACTTGCAAAAAATGTCAGCCAAAAAATCGACCCTCCCTGAAGAAAACTGCCCAGTTGAGGGTAAAGGAATTAATATTTTTGTCCAATTTTTCGATATTTGTCGTCCGAAAGGTCGAGCTTCAAAATAATACCGATCTCGTGAAAATCCGTTGCCTCCGTCGAAAGTTTTTGCGAGACATACATACATACACACATTTAAACAGACACGCGAGATTTATATTATAGATAATTTAACCTGCTCATATTTGACTTTTAAGTAAAGTATCCTAGTGTTCACGTCAATTTAAAAAAATTAGCTTCAAATCGAAAAGGACAAAAAGAAACTCCGCAGCAACAAATGAGCTTAAAATCAGCTTAAAATATCCACCTTCTAGCATCTCTAATCGTAATTGTTGTTGTTGTTAGGTTATACAATGTAACATTTAGTCAATATACGTCGAGTCTCTCTTAGTGGTCGTCAGGAGCTCATTAATCTCCACCGTTCTGGTTTATCCAATCGAGAAATCTGCCGGAGATTGAAATATGATCAGAAAACGGTATGAATGACCGTGTAAAAGCACCAGAACACCGACAGTGTTCGTTATGTCCCTAAATTTGGTTGTCCTATACTTATTTCTTACATGGAAGACAATGCTATCAAGATCTGCAACCTCAGAAACAGGTTTGAAACGGCTTCCAAAATTCAATAACCTTGTTAAAAAGTGCTCTCTTTCTACAGTTAAGAACAGATTGAAGGAATTTAATTTGTGAGACTGAAGACGCAAGCCAATGATTTCTGTAAAGAACAGAAAGCGCCGTCTGGACTTCGTCAAATGCAATGAAGATCATGACTCTTCATATTGGTCGAAAGTGATTTTTAGCAACGAAAGCAAGTTCAATAGGCCAGGAAGTGATAGTAGTCAGTGCGTCCGTTTAAGGAAGGACGAAAAATTGAATTCTAGGTGCACAGTTTCCAAGATGCAAGGTGGTGGCGATTCAGTTTTGGTGTTCGGCATAACTAGTGCCTGTAGTCCAGGGCCTATAGTTCGCTTGTAAGACCGAATTAATTCGACCAAGTACATTAATATGTTGACTGAGCATTTTCTACCCTACTTTAGACGGAATCTGGATAATAATCCCGTCTTCATGCAGGATAATGGTCCCATTCACACAGCTGGCAATATCAAGAGATTCCTTGAAGAGCATGGTATTCCGTGTTTGGATTGGCCTGCACAATCTCAAGTGGCTTCATGCCTTGTCTGGAGGCGATGTCCATAAAAAAGTTAATGAGTTTGAACGAAGAGTTTCTATTTAGCGTATTATTAGTCATGTCAATCATGGGAAAGAAGCTTAGTCTGAGTAGCATTGATTGTTACAATCTATTTACGTCCCCATTCTACTAAAGATTCTAGCTCTTCCTCTAAGATTTCATCCATTGCCTCAAATATGCGTTTATTCATTTTTCTTCTGTGTCTGTTATAGAGAGTGGTGTCTTTAGCAAATATACTCATCTCGAACATAATTGCACTCTGAAATGATAATGACATGTGAGTCTCTTCGAAACGTATATCGTGGTATAACCTATATAAAGTTACATTTTGTGTATTACATACGATAAATATTATGGGGTGGTTTGAAAATACCCACAAATACTAACTCAAAACAATAAATAACCCAGAAAAGAGCAATTCTTCGCACTTTTGTCAGAAATATAGAGAATTGAGATAGCTTAAGAACAAAATACGAATATGACATGATATAAATAATAGAGACGACATCGTAAATATAATGTAAGTACTTATCAAAGCTGAAAACATTCGAGGATAAAAGATAACGAGCTAGATAGACTGAGAGTTGAGTGATGACCGCCGTGAAAGGTGACAACTATAAGTTAGACTAGGTGGATAACAAAACTACTGTCCTTATATTTTTTTATCATATGATATCATATGTCTATTTTGTGATTTACTTTTTACAATTTGATAGGCGATACTTCTGATAAAGAAGGAATAACTGCTGTTTTCTGGGTAGGTTGTCTTGAGTGGGTGGTATGCAGATATTTCTAATCCTCTCATTGTATTCAGCATTTTTCAACTTTCAACCTATCCATCTTATTAAGCCTTATTATCGAGTGCTTTTCAGCCTTGATAACTAGTTAGTGAAATAACTTATTGCGGTTCTCAGGCGGCTTGAGAAACTTTTGACGAATGCTGGCTTTCATATTGAATTATAGATAAAACCTCATGGTATACAATTTCTTAGCATGTTCATTTCTTGTAAGAATTGTATTTCAGTAAAAACTTACGATAATTTAATAACGATAAGAATTTGCTTTTTAATCATGTTTTATTTACTTTTCGAGGTGGTCTATGCAAACGTTAGATAGGTCTACCATTTGTTTTTGGTTTAATAATCGCTAGAAAAACAACAAGAACAAAAAACAAACAAATAAGACAAAACAAAAACAAGTTAAATATACATGCCCCCCCCCCGTGAGTACACAGTGAACGAAGCATAAGAAATGACTAAGTTCAGCATTTGCCCCATCCCCATTTAGCCCCAAAAGTCTCCAGGGTGTGTCAAATCCTGGTGAAAATGAACAAACGATGCAGTTTTAGGCTTTAACATATGTAAATTTGAGTTCTGTACTATGTAAATAAAGAAATGTCTAAGTCCATCATTTGACCCCTCCCATTTAGCCCCCAAATCCCCAAGGCCTTAACATATTTAAATTTGAGTTCAGCACAACTACTAAATAGACATACATAGAAAATTTTGGACAAATATGGTAAAATAGTCCCAAAAATGGAGTGCTTTTATTAGCCCTAAAAGAGCCCCCGAGACACACCTAAGAGTTATCACGAACTATAGACAAACAAAATTATATAGAAATCAGTTAGTTACAACTTTTCAAAAGGTTTTATAAACATCCAAGGCATCAATTTTTTTAAATAAGCACAAAAGTGTCAATTTTAGTCATTTTAACCCGAAAGGCACTCCTAGGGGAGGCAATCGGAGTTTTTTCCGGAAAATCCGTTCTGTTACTTTTTTACTCATATCATGTTTAATGTTTGTGCAAAATTTAAAAAAATTCCAAGGCGTAATTATTGAGAAAAGTGCGACCAGACGAACGGACGAACGGACGAACGGATAAGGGTGAATTTACAGGTCCATCCTCCTTTTATCGGAGGACCAAAAAACAATCGAGTCGTCATGTAAACGGAAGTTAAGAAGTAATAGCGATTATTTTAGCATGAAATGTACACATTTTAAGCGTACTTTTCTTAAGATTACAAGCGTAATACTAACTTGAGTTTAACTTGAAATGGTTCCTCATTTACTAATATTTAAAAACAATAAAAAACCGGTCCATCGCTGAAATGTTGCGTCCCTGTGCCTGTTGTACAAGTATCTTAATGGAATTTTCTCTGACGAACTCGTAGCACTCGTACGCACTCAACTAACCCCAAACTGCTAGACTTTAGATAGAATTCCCCTGGGCCACTGTTTCTCTGACTGCACGGACATGCAGAAAATGAAGTGTAATGTGAACAGAAACCTTGCTGCTCAACCTCCTACATCTCTGTCAAATTGGTTCAATGCCTTGTACATGATTAAAAAAAATAGAAAAAATCACAACTTCATAAGACATTAGTTATCGCTTGTACACAATATTTCATCGCTTTATGTTCAGGCCGCTATACTGCGGTTTTACCGATAGTGTACCATAGTAGATTTGTCACAAAATTGTCGTCGGTACGGCGGGACTGAGTTCCAGCTGACAATAACATAGCCGTTTTCAAGTCCAATATAAACAAGTTCTTGTTGCGCCGTCCTCTTAAATAATCAAATTCTACCCAATTTCCACCATTATCGATTTTCACGGCGTTATCTCACCGTTCATCCGACACTATTTAATTCTTATCCTCGAATGGACTCTGAGTCTTGATAAATGGCGACTCCCTTGTAAAAAAAAACAAACAGCATCTTATTCTAGTCTGTCATGTTGAGGTTTGAACTAGAAGTTCTGATACATCTGCGCATTTCGTAAAGTTCTGTCCATCCGTTAGTGAAAAGACTGCTGTATTTTATTTCGTATTTTGTTAATAATTTTAATCATTTTTCACCGACATGTTTTCTTCTTATTTCAAAATCAAAACCAACCCGCATACAGTAAAAGTAAAAAGTAGCAGATGATATTATTATTTCACTGTGACGTCATTGTGTTTCTCGGTTCATAATGTTTACTCACGTTTACTTAAGTGATTATGCGGGCCCGTATCAATGGAGAAACACGTTTCGTATGTTTTTCATCGTTTATACAAAACTGTTTATTTTAGATTTGTTAATCTTTTTCTTTTCTTTTCTTTTCTTTCTTTCAATCGTTCTTTCTTTCTTTCTTTCTTTCTTTTCAATCGCTTTCTTCCTCTTTTCAGCCTTTCTTTCATTTTTTTTTTAGTTTTGAATGGCTTCGCTGATCAAGCTGTTATCGGCATTGCAATGTCAGACAGAATCGTTTACGTTTATTTAAAATCTAAGCAAATAAATCCGTCATTTCCAGGAGACTGTTTTTCTTATTAAGCCTTTCTTTCTTTCTTTCATTCTTTCTTTCTTTTTTTTTCTTTATTACTTTCTATGATAATACTAGCTATCAGCTCGGCGTTGCCCAGTCATACAATACTCTTAAACATTATATTTTAATTTATGCATATTACATATGTATTATTATAGAATCAATCATCTATTGATTATTATATATTACGAGAAATAATTTTCCCAGTGGACTGATTCGCAAAAAAAAAAAAAAAAAAAAAAAAATAAATAAATAAAATAAATAATAATAATGATAATATGCTTCTTGCAATTCCGTCTGTGTTTGTTTACAATATCACGTCAGCTGATATTTGGGCTTGACGATGAATGCCCCGGAAAATTCACTTCTGATTAATGTTTAGTTGTAAAATATGCAAACAAAGAAATAATTTGCAGCTATTTTAAATAGTATCTCTTCTTTTATCGAAAATTGAACTCATCATTAAGAAAAAATTATATTAAAACGGCGAGGTGCACCCGGTATTGAACAGGGGATCATTCGATCTGTAGTCGAATGCTATCCCACTAAGCTACATCTCCAAATAATAATCAATCTGTTTTTTTTTTAAGAACAAATGGTTTGCTGAAATTTTGTTATCTCCCTTAACAGTGTAACGTAAAATATTCCCCTGTAAAAAATTCTCCCTTTTTATCTATAAGAGAGAAAAGCTATTTTTAAGACTGAACTTTTTCGATTGTTGATACTCATCGGATGAATTTCTGTACAAAATATATCTAAGAACATTGCCAGACATATAAATTAGCTTTGTGTGAAATTTGCAAAAGATACACTCAGCCGTTTCGGAACCTATGAGGAAAAAACTCACACGCATACACACACAAGTACACAAATTGACTTTTATATAATAGGAGATACTTTTTAATTTATTCATTTTTTTTAATTCATGTCTCTTTTTTCTGTTCTGTTTTTTTTTTTCTTTCTAATCATGCATTATTTCCTTTTCTGTTTAAATAAACAAAATAACCTTGGGCAGGCAGACGTGGAAAGGTCACACGTTAGAGATACGTGTGCTTTTTAATAATGATGTAACGGAACTGAGGAAGGGGCCAAGAGGTCGGGAAGGTTAGAGAGAGGAGAAGGATTTGAGTTTTCTCACGGAAGTGAACAGACGTGCTTCAAGCCAGGAATCGAAGCTGTGAAGAACAAGCATGTAGACACGGAATGCAGATTCTCTGTAAAGACCATTTGAGACAACTGAAATAAATTTATATTTTAAAAATGTAAAGTGTTTTTCTGTGGTTTCGCAAAAGAAGGAAGAACAGAGGCCTCAATTGGTTATGGTGTTGGTCATTTCATGTTTCATCACGGAGCTCAGCAGTGAAGAAAAAAGACTCTTGAAGAAAGAAAGGTATGAAACATATATTCTTCTTTTTATAAAAAAATGATACCTTTATGCAAATATGAATCGTAATATGTACCCGTGTGAAAACTCGCTGATACAGCATGACTCAGTTTATGCGTCGATATCATATCCCGTGGCCAAACAACAATACATACAATTTATACGTTTATTTGGTGCCGTTTGGGGAACAATATATATATATATATATATATATATATATATATATATATATATATATATATATCATCATCATCATCCTATACCTGACTATACAACATTATTTTCTTCCGCCCTTTTTCTTTCAAACACAATATATTTGTAACAGCGGGGACGGCTATAGGCAAATAACGAGCCGTGAACGAAATGGTAAGAAAAGGGACTATGAAAAGGAGAGAGCACGTTACAAAAGACGATAACGTTGTAGACGTGGATGGCGTTCGAGAGCACGTTTAAGAAGACGATCACGCGAGAGAAGTCACAGGGGGTAACGAAATAATGAGGAAATAAATGTTGTACAACAATAAAAAGAGCTAGTTGAAGTTTTTTTCTATTCTTTGTCTTCTTTGCAACTGAGTCTACAACGTGTTGGTTCTTTAAAGAGAGTCGCCAACCTAATAGGTCCTGAACTGTCACCTAGGTTTCAGCCTCTGTCCCATCGACGAAAGATTGCATCCCTTTGCATGTTTTACAAGTATTTTAATGGTAGATGCTCCGACGAACTACAAGCACTTGTACCCTCTCGACCTAACAGACAGAAGTACATAGAAGCTAGAAGTAACGTTAAGAAAGAAATAGCGACAGCTAAGAGGGAATTTACGGAAACCACTAAAAAACGCATCGAAGCACAAAAACTAGGAACTCGTGACTTCTGGAAAATCTACAACAGTGTAGTAAATAATGGGCAATCTACAATTCCCCCACTAACCAACAACCACGAGGTTGTTTGCTCAGCAAGCGAAAAGGCTAACATGTTTGCCAGTCGGTTTGCCTCAAACTCCACACTGGACCCTTCCAACCACCCCTTACCTCAATTTCCTATGCGGACAGACGCCACGCTAGACAATCTGAAAATCACCCCTGCTCAGGTGCATACTATCATAAAAAACCTTGACACTTCAAAAGCATGTGGACCCGATCTCATCCCAGCTGTGCTATTAAAAAAGTGCTCAGCCGAAGTAGCTTCAGTTCTCTCCAAACTCTACAACAAATGCCTTAATGAATCTTGCTTTCCGGGCTGTTGGAAAACTGCTTCTGTGGTACCAGTATTCAAGAATTCTGGCGAAAGAACTGACCCATTAAATTATCGCCCTATTAGCCTCCTCCCACTTTTTGCCAAAACATTTGAGACCTTAATTAACTATGCTCTAGTCCAGCACCTTACAGATGCTAAACTTCTGACCGACCAACAATATGGATTTAAACACGCCCGTTCCACAGCAGACATCCTCACTGTAATCTCTGAACGCATATACCATTCACTGGACAAAGCGGGAGAGGGCAGAGCGGTAGCTCTAGATATATCTAAGGCTTTTGACAGGGTATGGCATGAGGGTCTCCTCAGGAAGATTAGATCATACGGTATCACTGGTAGAATACTTAACATAATTAAATCCTTCTTAGATAAGAGAAAAATCCAGGTTGTCCTCGACGGTCGTACATCTAAACAATATGATATAAATGCGGGAGTGCTCCAGGGATCTATCCTTGGACCTCTACTGTTCCTGATATTCATAAATGACCTCCCCGACAAAATTGCCTCTGAGATGGGTATATATGTTGATGACACCACACTCTATAGCAGGCACGACAGGAAAGCAAATGAACATATATCTAAAGTAATGGCAGAAACACTAGAGGATGACCTCCAATCAGTAGTGGAATGGGGACAAAAATGGATGGTCACGTTCAATGCCGCCAAGACTAAACTAGTTTCATTCAATAATTACAAGAAACCTTCTCTACCACCTATAGCAATGGCCAACGACTCTTTATCTGAGAGTACGTCTTTCAAACTCCTTGGCCTAACGTTCACAGGAAACATGAGTTGGAACAATTGCATCGAGGGCATTGCCAGGGCCGCTGCAAGGAAGGTGGGCTCTCTCTACCGTGCTAGAAAACTACTAACACCCGAAAGTATCCTGTACCTCCATAAGGCAACCATTCGCCCATGTATGGAGTATTGCTGTCATATTTGGGCTGGTGCATCGGCTACTAGTCTCTCGCTCCTTGACAAGGTTCAAAAGAGAGTCGCAAATCTGATAAGCCCTAAACTGGCATCTAAGCTTCAGCCTCTGTCCCATCGACGAAACGTTGCATCCTTCTGCCTGTTCTACAAGTATTTTAATGGTGAATGCTCTGATGAACTGCAAGCACTTGTGCCCCTCGACGTGAACACTCTCGACAAACCCGACAAGCTGCAAAATCCCACCCCCACACTGTAGAGATCCCTAGATGTAGAAGATCTTTTTACTCTGGTAGTTTCTTCCCCAGAACCGCTAGACTTTGGAATTCCATTCCAGGTCACTGCTTCCCCAACTGTACTGACATGCAGAAGTTCAAGTGCAACGTGAACCAACATCTTGCTGCCCAAGTCCCTACATAGTACCCCAGTAGTTGTTTCCCCTGATAGTAGCCCCCTACACCAAAGTGGCAATGTGCCTTGTTTGGGGTGAAAATATAATAAAAAATAAAAAACAAAAAAAACAAACAAAAAAAAGAACAAAAACAAAAACAAAACAAAAGCAATTGCGTCATCATACAAATGGAAGTTAGAGAAGTAATGGTGATTATTTTTGCAAGAAATGTACACATTTCAAGCGGGTTCTTGTTAAGATTAAAAGCGTAATACTAAATTGATTTTAACTCGAGGAGTTCCTCATTTACTAATATTTAGCAACAATAATAAAAAAAGTGCCCCATCGCCGAAATGTTGCGTCCGTGTGCCTGTTTTGCAAGTATTTTAGTGCTCGACGTAAATACACCGACAAACCGATCAAAAGCAACAAAATCCCACCCCTACACAATAGAGCTCCCCAGATGCCAAAAAGTCTTATATTCTAACAGTTTCTTCCCCAGAACTCCTAGACTTTGGAATTCCCTTCCGGGTTCCTGCTTCCCCATCTGTACTGGCATGCAGAAGTTCAAGTGTAATGTGAACAGTCATCTTGCTGCTCAACTCCCTGCATATTCTCCCTGCAATTATGTCCCTGATAGTAGCCCCCTATATCAAAGTGACACTGTGCCTTGTTTGGGGTGAAAATGTAATAATAATAATAATAATAATAATAATAATAATAATAATAATAATAACTAGCGGGACCTGTGGCAATTCCACAGAGGACTCATACGTATGTAATATATTGATGTTGACATTCTGTAGATGTTCAGTGTAAATGGAGACGCTCTGATATTATTTTAGCTTTTTGGTTAAAACTGCAAAAGTATTTATGTAAGCCAGCACGAACGCCCGGTAAAGCCTGGTCGTAAAGTACGTTTAGATTTCGCATATATTATTATAGAGTTAATGTTCTATCGATTTGTATATGTTATGAAGTTGCGATTTCAAAAATTAAAAAAAAATATCCATATGACTTGGGTGTATTAGCTGGAACCGAAAGCAAAATAAAAACTTATATAAACAAATGTAAAAAATAAACAATGAAAAAAAAAAAAAACCAAACAAACAAAAAAACAAATAACTGCTCATTTTTTTGTCATTATATATATATTTATATATATATATATATATTTTTTTTTTAGAGTTCATGCTTTTATAAAAATGTTTTATGTACAAAACAAGTTTCGTTTCACTAAGAATGTGTCGCTTTTTTGGTTTATAAGGTCAAAAATTTTCATGAAAGTTGAGGTTACATAACGGTGTGGTAGGAGTAATAATATATTAACGAAAACATCAGCCGCTCTCTCTCTCTCTCTCTCTCTCTCTCTCTCTTTCGCTCCTCTCAATAAACAAATGAAAAAAAATAAACATGAAAAAAACACAAAAACAAAAACCAAACAAATAACTGTTCAATTTTTTGTCCCCGTCGGCCGAGAGATTTTTTATCGATTTTATTATAAATATAGTGTTCGTTAAAACACTGTTGTAATAAAAATAATTTATTTTGAAAAATGAACTGTCATTTAATATATATTTATATATATTTATTTAGAGTTAATGTTTTTATAAAAATATTTTATGTACAAAACAGGTTTCGTTTCACTAATAATGTATCGCTTTTTTGGTTTGCAAGGTCAGGGATTTTCATGAAAGTTGAGGTTTCGTAACGTTGTAGTAGGAGTAATAATATATTAACGAAAACATCAGCCGCTCTATGTCTCTCTCTCTCTTTCTCTTTCTCTCTCTCTCTCTCTCTCTCTCAATAAACAAACGTAAAAAATAAAGAATGAAAAACAACCCAAATAATTGCTAAATTTTTTGTCACCGCCGGCAGAGAGATTTTTTATCGATTTTATTACGAAATAACCTAAAATCAATTATTTCTTAACAACTTATGAAAGATATATCCCGAAAGTTTATAGAATTAAAAACAAATATAGCTATAAGAACACGCTAATCAAATAGAACCTAGAGCGTTCGTAAATGTGTATTCCGAAATTAAATGTCTATTCCAGAATTAAATCTCAACCAATCAAATTTGCCGGAAAGCGTGACACACAATAGAACACATACGGTATCGCATTTAGAGGTAATAATAATAATAATAATAATAATAATAATAATAATATGTTATTGTTTTTTTCTTTCTTTTGGCAAAACTCAGTTATGTTCTGCAAAGCCAAAAACAAAGAAAGTTTCCGTTTGAAAACAACCTTTCACAAGAAACACTCGTCTAGCTGAAAACACTATCAATAATTCCCCCCACTCTTTATCAGTTCCTAAACCTAAAGGTAGATTCCATGAACAACGCTTCTTTCTTAGAACTGCACGCCTGTGGAATTGTCTTCCGTTTTCCTGCTTTCCGGCTGACTACAATATGGTTGTCTTCAAGTCTAACGTAAACAAGTTCTTGATGAGCCATTCCATATAAGTTAACAAATTTACCGAATTTCCATTACTAATGCTTACTATATTGTCCAATTTCGACTGTACACTCTTTAACCCTTATCCTCGAGTGGCCTCTTGGCCTTGATAATGTGATGATGCCTGTGTAACAAACAAACAAACAAAAAAAATAAAACAATGAATAAATATTTGAAGCCATAAAAAATTGAAGCATGGAGAATATTCTTTCTTTCCTCCTTTCTTTCGTTCTTTCTTTCACGCAATGGTTACTTCCATTTTTTATGCATTTATTTTCTTCATATTTCAATATTTATATTTCCATTTTTTTTGCATTTATTTTCTTCATATTTCAATATTTATATTTCCATTTTTTTGCATTTATTTTCTTTATATTTCAATATTTATATTTCCATTTTTTTGCATTTATTTTCTTCATATTTCAATATTTATATTTCCATTTTTTTGCATTTATTTTCTTCATATTTCAATATTTATATTTCCATTTTTTTGCATTTATTTTCTTCATATTTCAATATTTATATTTCCATTTTTTTGCATTTATTTTCTTCATATTTCAATATTTATATTTCCATTTTTTTGCATTTATTTTCTTCATATTTCAATATTTATATTTCCGTTTTTGTTGCATTTATTTTCTTCATATTTCAATATGTATATTTCCATTTTTTTGCATTTATTTTCTTCGTATTTCAATATTTGTATTTCCATTTTTTTGCATTTATTTTCTTCATATTTCAATATTTATATTTCCATTTTTTGCATTTATTTTCTTCATATTTCAATATTTATATTTCCATTTTTTTGCATTTTTTTTCTTCATATTTCAATATTTATATTTCCATTTTTTTGCATTTATTTTCTTCATATTTCAATATTTGTATTTCTATTTTTTTGCATTTATTTTCTTCATATTTCAATATTTATATTTCCATTTTTGTTGCATTTATTTTCTTCATATTTCAATATTTATATTTCCATTTTTTTGCATTTATTTTCTTCATATTTCAATATTTATATTTCCATTTTTTTGCATTTATTTTCTTCATATTTCAATATTTATATTTCCATTTTTTTGCATTTATTTTCTGCATATTTCAATATTTATATTTCCATTTTTTTGCATTTATTGTCTTCATATTTCAATATTTATATATCCATTTTTTTTGCATTTATTTTCTTCATATTTCAATATTTATATTTCCATTTTTTTGCATTTATTTTCTTCATATTTCAATATTTATATTTCCATTTTTTTGCATTTATTTTCTTCATATTTCAATATTTATATTTCCATTTTTTTGCATCTATTTTCTTCATATTTCAATATTTATATTTCCATTTTTTTGCATTTATTTTCTTCATATTTCAATATTTATATTTCCGTTTTTGTTGCATTTATTTTCTTCATATTTCAATATTTATATTTCCATTTTTTTGCATTTATTTTCTTCATATTTCAATATTTATATTTCCATTTTTTTGCATTTATTTTCTTCATATTTCAATATTTATATTTCCATTTTTTTTGCATTTAGTTTCTTCATATTTCAATATTTATATTTCCATTTTTTCATTGTTTTTTTTACTCAATTTCTGTTTTATTATTTCTATTTTGATTTTCTTTCTTTCTTTTTTTTCTTTTAAGCATATACACCCTTTCTTATTTATTACTAGAAAATGTACTCGTTGCCCTTTAATTAATTCCTTAAAAAATGAAGTAAGAAAAAAATATTTAAATAAATAAAATGAAATAAAAAAAATAAATAAAAATAAAAAAACGGAAAGAAACTGAGGCATGTACATGCAAATATCATGTTTTTTTGTAAACAGTTCACTTCTTGTAAGTAAAAAAGAGAGATTGAAATCAAAAACCTTAAAACAGTGAGTCAAGTACGATAACCATTAGGCCAGCTTGATACGTTTTTACGCAGTGTTTTTAAACTTATTTCTAAAATAAAGAATCTGTCATGTGAACCATTCTCGCATGCATTCGTGAAACAGCTGACAAATCTGAAAATACGATGACTCCCACGTATCCATTTAAAAAATTTTTTTTACTCCTTTAGCAACCCTTTTCCGGATAAAAATCGATTTAAAAAGTTTTTCACATGCCTGAATATCCTACACACACACACACACACACACACACACACACACACACACACACACACACACACACACACACACACACACACATATAAGTATGTAAATCAAAAATTAGTTGAGTATATAGGTTGAGAGTTGTCCTGACACGCACGCACATCATCATTTTATAGCTTTATAGATAGATTTAAACCTTGTCTTTCTTTTGACATTTTTTTTTCTATATCAGTATTTCTTTCGTATTGCCTCATCTTTATTCTTCTTTAATTTACCTCTTTATTTCCTTTCTTTTTAACCCGATATTTTAATCATTGAATATTTCTTTTATCTTTTTACATCATTCTTCAAGGCTCAAAGTCCAGAGTTAATGAATGTCTGGCGGCGAATAAGACAATAACGTAATCATAGATAATGGTGGAATTGGATTGATTATTTAAAAATGCAGTTCAAAAATCATTTGTTCACGTTAAACTTTAAAGCAACCATGTTATAGTCAGCTGGGAAGAAGTCCGCAGTATTGTGTTCCACAGACGGTCATTTTTGGAAAGAAATTTTGTTCATGCAATTTTAAAGTTCAACATTTCTTAATAGGTTGGATTTTATTGCACTATATATATATATATATATATATATATATATATATATATATATATATATATATATATATATATATATATATATATATATACTAGCCTGGGTGCCCGGCGATTCCCGGGTGTTTGGAGATGGGTGTTAAGCAAAGAACAACAAAAGGTGGTAGTAGGCAGGCGGGATGGTTCGAACCTGTGACGTCTTTGCCATTGTGTCCATCGCAAAACCGGAAGTGGCGAAGGTCAAAATTAGGGCTAAACAATCGAAAAGAGAGAATAACTTGCGCAAATATCGGTGAGAAAAGCGATCCCTCCTTGCAGGAAACTGTCACTTTGAGGGTGAAGGAATTAATATTTTTGGCCAACTTTTCGATATTTGTCGTCTGAAAGTTCGAAGTTTAAAACGATACCGGTTTCATCACCGTCCGACGCGCCTGTAAAACGTTTTAGACACATACATACATACATACATACATGCATACATTTAAATAGACCGGTGAGATTTATATAATAGATGCATGTATCCTGTTTCTTGGGAAAAATGTTTTTTGTTTTGTTTTGTTTTTGGTTTTGCCACGAGAAAGAAAGAAAAAAGAAAACAATAACACCTATCTACAATAATATGTCAGTTTTCTTCATCCCTGGATATTTTTAAAGAGACTCTAAAAAACAGCTTGAATGGATCTACTTAATACGAACCTCATACTTTCACCGGATTTCTGCAACACTAATTATTGGACATTGCTGCGTATTTTTTTGTTTTTCTATAAACTTTTATTTTCCTTCAAAAACTTTTTAAACTACCGTTTCAAAAATTGCGCTAACAAGCAAAGTTAGATTTTTATCTATATATCTCTTCTTGAGCACGTTTTTATCTCTGAGGAGAAAAGCCTACCTTTGAAACTCCACGGAATAAGGAATTTTTCTCATTTTTTCTCGTATTCCTTGTTTTGAATAACATATTGTGCATTTAATTCTACAATATAGTGACGTATATATTCTTGGATTTACATTTTTGGATTTTACCGTCATTGGATACTTTACCTTTCACCAGACTATCCATTCACGTGAAATCACCTTTTTCTTCACCATATTCCCTATGCTTCACATTTTGTTATCAAATAAGATATTTGACTTACTTGCAGTTTCATCAAATACTTTTGCATGCAAAATCCGATCCCGCATTTTGCTAATTCCTATTCTCTGATGAGAAGGAAAGTATTTCTTCGAAAATCCGTGCATTAAGGACTATTCACTTATTTAGTGTTTCCTTTTCAAATTAAATATGTTTTTAACTACTTTTCAAAGTGTTTTTTAAAATGTTTTATTAACTATTTCCTCTTGTATATATATATATATATATATATATATATATATATATATATATATATATATATATATATATATATACTAGCAAAAGTACCCGTCGTTGACTGGGTTAAAAAACAGCCTACAGAAAATGGACTCTGATTTATTAAAGTATGATAGGTTATGAAAAGGAAGGGTTGTAAAGAGATAGCTTCGAATTCAGGGGTATCAAAACCAAAGCAAAATATGATGAAAGTAAAAATAAAATAGATAAACCCCATAATTTATTATACCATACCTGTTCACACTGAAACACTTATTACAACATTCTATGGATCTATATATAAAAAAAAACCTTGTTAAACTTTGTGACATATTTCCATTCTATGGAGGTCAGGTGCAAACGAACACCCCATAATTTTATTATACTATATTTCTTCAAACTGAAACATAATTATCAAAGTATACTTACGCAGATAGATATGTAAAGTCTTTATTAAAGTTTGTGCCTATTTCCATTCTATGGAGGCCAGGCGCGAACGCAAACCCCACAAATTTATTATACCATCCCTATTTAAGTTAAAACATACTTATCAAAGTATTATTATGTACACCAATATCAAAAACACTTGTAAACGTTTTTTTTTTTAATTTTTAAATTTTTTATTTCCATACTTTGTGGACCAGGCGCGAATGCAGACCCCGCAATTTTAATGAACCACATTTCTGCCAGATCAAACATACCCATTCCTGTGTCTTGATACATCTTCTATCAATATATGTAATCAACTTTTAAAAATAGTCAACCATATAGGAGCCTATACGTAACCACACACACACACACACACACACACACACACGCGCACACACACACACACACACACACACACACACACACACACACACACACACACACACACACACACACACACATGGAGGGAAGACTAAAACCTTCTAGTATGATTTCCAATGATCTGAAATAGCAGCAAGGGAAGACTTGATTCCAAATATTTTTCATATGTTATATCTCCCCTGTTTTGAAAATATGGTACGATTATGAATATCTCCCGTATCAAATAAGCCTTATGTACTGTGAAATTTACTTTATGTATGAAAACCAAAGAGGGGAGATATAGCATATGAGAAATATTTGGAATCAAGTCTCTCTTTGTTGTTATTTCAGATCATTTGAAACCATAGCAGCAAGTTTTAGTCTCTCCTCCATCAAGACAAGAGGTTTGGGGGGAAATATCAGATATTTTATAATTCATATGCAAAACTAGGAAAACAAATGACTGTTATTGAAACATTTTATAGCTGTAAAAAAGTGCCACCCATAGGCTCCGGATGATGGATTAACCCCTTAATATGCAACCTTAAGGGCAAATGTCACATAGACAATACAATCCAGGTCATAACCTTTCCAATGAACCTTCATTAATTCTGATAAATAGTTGCTGAGATTTGGAACTTATGAAATTATCCAAAGGTTACAAATATCGTAAGTAAGTAAAAATCATTGAATTTTAACGAGGTTGTTGGTAGTGCGTAATGGAAAGAGCAGGGTATTATTTTCTCTAATTGAAATAAGCAAAATTACCATAAATCGCTACAATAAATCTACTGTTTCAGTATAAAAAGACATCGTCAATCATTTAATGAAAATGAAAATCGAACCTTGTACATACATATATATTTCCAAAAAGTAAAAAAATTATTTTTATATTTACATCGACTAGTATTTCATGCTTACGCAATCATCAGTGTAGGAAATGATAATCATTGTTGGTCGAGAGATTTGAACCCAATTACAAAGCCATATTTGACTTCATAGCATAACACCTTACTTCAATTACTGACAATTAACACAAGAATCGAAGAAAATGCCTTGATGAAGTTGGAATAAATGAGCGAAACCGAAATAAGAGTAAAAATGCTCGTGTGCAAAGCTGTGTAGGTAGCGTTATATACATACATATATATATATATATATATATATATATATATATATATATATATATATATATGTGTGTGTGTGTGTGTGTGTATGTGCATTCATTTTTCGGCTATCAGTTTTTCCTTTTTATTTTGTTTCCTCTTCTGCGTCCATTTTGAAAACCACTTTTCATTTGTCCACCAACGCACGCACACACGCATGCGACCTGTTTATCAAACGTTTATTGCGTCTTTCCGTAATCGCCCGACATACCCGATGCCAATCTTGCTCCGTCCCACTTCGCATCTCACTAATTGCTTAACTGCAAACTTATCTCCTTCCCGTTTCTATGGTGACAGCAGTTAAACTGTACCAGCTTATTTCCCTTCTTTAAAATAGATCAGTAGAATATGTAGAGCCATGCAGAAGATGGTCAGTCGGGGAAAAAGAACTTCGGGTGAATGGAGGTCGATCGAAAATACTGGAAAAAGAAAGAGAGAGAAAGAGATAGAGGAATAGAGAGAAAGAGAGGGAGTGTGTATATGTGACAAAGGAAAATAATAAAAAACGATGGGAAAAAAACAGTAAATAATCTGAATCGCAAATCAAGCGAAGTTATTTAAAAACGAATAGAACCTGAAAAGAAATAAAAGGTAAATAAAAATAAATATATATATATAAATATACATAAATATCAGGATAAATAAATAGATGAATAATAAATAAAAAGAAAAGAAAACAAAATCTCAGATAAATAATAAAAAAACTTAACGACTAATCTAAGTTACAAATCAACCAAATTTACTTGAAAGTAAATGAAGGAATATATATAATAAAAATAATAAATAAATTACAGAAATGAAAGTAAAAGTAATGGTTATATGATAGCGACTGCTCGAAGTCGAAAATCAATAAAAACATTTAAAGATAAATTAAAAAAAATAATAGTAAAAATAAAATAACGATAGAAATACATGTATAGTATATGTGTAATATATTTGTCTGTCTCTTTTTTTACTGTGAAATTTAAGGCAAAGACCTTTATCAAAATTAAAAACCACTTTTCCCCGAGTAAAATTGCACATAGAATTTAATGGTACTGCTGCTGCTGCTGCTGCAACAACAACAACAACAACAACAACAACAACAACAACAACAACAACAGAAGTAACGATGTTGTATTTGTATTTTATTTCGATTTATTTTAAATTAATTATTAAAAACAAATATATAGTTAAATAAAAATGAAACAGTTTTAAAATAAAATTAATGACAAATTGATGTAATGTTTGCATTTATAAGTAATCAATAAACCCAATAAAAATAATTTTTTTTATTTTCTTCATTATTTAATAAAGAAAGATGACAAAAGGGAAACGTTCGCTGAGTTTTCTTCAAGGTTTTAATTTGAGAAAATATACTCCAGAAGGAGAGAGAGAGAGAGAGAGAGAGAGTGAGTGAGAGAGAGAGAGAGAGAGAGAGAAAGAGGGAGAGTAATGCTCTTTTAGTTAACTGTTTACTTCTTAACTTTACTTTCTATCTTAATAAAATGGTTAAAAGTATTTATTCAGCTAAGGATTTGTCGAAATTAATTGGTAAACTAAGCACTTTAAAATATCGAGGCTAGACTCGTAATCGATAGTGTTGACTGTGGAGTGTCTATGCCCAATGAGTACCAAATTCTGTTTTCAAAAAGAAACGTTTACTACCAACTTTCTTAAAAAAAAAAAGTGCAAGTTTTCCTGAAAAAAAAGTTTCATCTAACAATTTTTGGCAAAAATAGCGACCCATAAAAATCTGGGGTGCTTCTACACTTTATTGCCGAAATTGGAGACGCCATTTTTTTTTCACGCACTTGCTATCCAAATCTAGGGAAGACATCATTATATGGCCGAACGATTACTTCCGGAAAGAGAAAGAATAAATTTACCAAAATTAACATATAAACACCAAATCTGCTAGCTGAGTGACAAATCTGCTTAAAATATTGAAAAGAAGAAAGAAAGCAAAAGAATAGAAATAGGTGTATCAGAAATTTGGAGGAATTTTTAAAACTGTGAATAAAATATAAAAGCTCGTAATTTCTCTTTTTAAAGTGAGTTGTTTATTTTCTATATGGATTATACTTTCAAAATAAACTATTAAAGTTGTTTAAAAAATAATAGAAATAGTTTTTATTTTTTAAAAACAGTGTTTACAAAATGTTTACAAAATGCCGACGCGCCTTCACGCAGCCATTTTTTACGTAATAAAATGAATAGAATTTTACGAGTTCAATATTTTTCAATTTTTAAACTTTAAAAATCTATCAATTTTTCTATTGATTCAATTTTTACGATATTTTCAGGGTCAATGTGAAATTTTATGCTCTTTCCAATAAACCAAATATAATATTTTAGACAAACGCTTTATTTTTCAAATTCACACCCCCATTTTGAAATGTTTATTAAAATTTTAATAATTTATGTATCAAAGTTTATATATCACAAATTGAAGATAAAATATCAATAAAGAAAATATTCCAATTAAAAAAAAAAAAGAATAGTTTTTTGGAAATTTACCTGTAAAGTCCAAAGTGTAAAACCTTTTTTTTTTTTAAAAACACGTTGATTTTTTTAAAAATGAAAGCTCATGTTATGCTTACATCGTCAAGTAAATACGAGACGCTGACGGCA
>NC_136499.1:22576687-22626687 GCF_053919585.1 Euprymna scolopes | reverse complement strand
TTTCTCTTTGTTTTCCATTTTCTATTCTTTATATTTTCACCCGTTTCTTTCCGTCTTTCAGCATTTCCTTCCGGCATTTTCCCTTTAAAACTATTATTACGTATCTATTATTGAAAAGGCAACAAGCAATTTGATCGCTCAGACAAATAAACATCAAAATTCTTTCTCCCTTTTCAATACTTATGCATAATAGGCACCGTGATATCTTTTTAGATAGGATTTTCAAGTTAAATTCAATTTTTACAGTATCTTTTATTTATTTTAAATTATTAGGTTAAAAAAAAGCTCCTCTCTTCCCGCGTTAAAAATGGGTTCTAAATAATATTATTATTTCAGCACGGTCCGTATTCTGCATAAGTTTCCTTTTTCTTCTATTCGTTCTTTTGACTCTTTTAACTTCTGCTATTTCGTGTGAACGATTCACGTTTATGAATCGTGAATCAGTTGCCGAACACATCTACATCGTATGAACCCCTCGTTAGCCGACTTTCTTTTTTTCCAAATAAAGACCAATAAAATCTTCTGAATTTCTGAATATACTTTGTATAAAATGTATGGTTTGTACCTATTTACAATGCCTCCCCACGGGACAGAGTTAGACATCAGGGTCGTTTTTTAATGTGGAGAAAAGGTACAAAAATAAAAATTGTCTCAGTCGTGAAGGATTTCTCCTCCACTGAAAGAGAACGAGAAATGGAAGTGCCGCATCTGAAGAACAGATACTACACTTTGATCTAGGCCAAAAGAAATGGAAGTGCCGCATCTGAAGAACAGATGGTATTTATTTGCTCCCCCACCGAGCAAATAAGGCACAAGGCCGATTTTTAATGTGAGGAGTGAAGGGAGGGGGAAGGGAAAAAGGGGACCAGCTCCCGAGAGGTGGGAAGTGGGAGCTGGTTAAAGGTCAGGCATGTGGGGTTGCCCCCACATCTGGTCTTTGCTAGTCATAGCTTGCAGTATCTGCCGGAACAGATACTACACTTTGAGCTTGGCCAAAAGGCCAAGGAAATGTATGGTTTGTAGATCACAAAAATGTTTTAGGTAAAGAATTTTCCTCACATAATTCTCACGTATCCATCTCATATTCGTGAATATAAGAATATAAGTGAAATGTGTGTATGAAGACACTTTCCAACATATATATCTATCGAATTTTTAATTTCAGACATTACATTTAGTATATAGTATATTCAGACATGTGGAAAACTGTTTAATCCGTGTTCATCAGAAAAAAAAAAAAAAAACTGCTTAGGGGTCGAAATGGAAAAATTATCACATAGGAGGAAAGCGATTTTTTTCTGTTTACCGACTGGCATGCACTCTTGAAATATGAAAGTTTCCTCATACTAACGAGGAGTTGGTTTGAAAAGACTACTTAAAAGCTGTGTAAAATCATTTTTCAGTTTCATTCCGGTTTATTCCTTCATTTTTCTAAAAAAAAAAAAAAAAAAAATTTCTTTTTGTTCACTTTTCATTGTATTTTCTTATTTCTTATATCACTTTTCTTTCATAATTTCTTCTTTTCTTTTTAAACGCCTTCCTTTTATAGTTTTCTTTCCGTCTCCCTTTCTATTAAATTATCGTTCTATTTTTTTTTTCATTTTCTTTTATCTTCTTGTTTTCCGTTATTCCACCTGCCTTTCCTATGTCTTTCTTTTTTTTCCTTTCTTAATTTCTTTCCGCTTTATTTATTGCCCTTTCTTTTTCTTCCTCACGTTTTATTCTACAACCTGCCGCTGTTTTCCATTTACTCCGGCATTGCAGATTCTAACCCCACGCCATCTCTGCGGATCTCCACCCGATTCCTCTTATAAATACTGGTTGTTATTTGGCGCCATCTGTCGACCATCGGCAGAGGGATGAGCAGACAACTCCCGCATCATTACTCGCGTAGAATGGTGATGACTGGCATTATAACTTGATGTCTATCCGCCATTTATACGTGAATGGTCGAATTGAGGTGGGTGATAGCGAATGAAAGAAAAAAAAGATTAATATCTATCTATCTATCTATCTATCTATCTATCTATTTCCCACTCTTTCTCTCTCTCTCTCTCTCTCTCTCTCTCTCTCTCTCTCTCTCTCTCTATATATATATATATATATATATATATATATATATATATATATATATATATATATATATATATATATACTAGAATTTCAGCCCGGCGTTGCACGGGTGTTTAGAGGTGTGTGCTGAGCAAAAAAAAAACAAAGAAAACAAAAAACAAAAAACAAAAACAAAAAAAACAACAAAAACGGTCAATTTTTAAAATTTGACCCCATTATGACCCCTTAAAAATTATTTATTTGGGCTCAAATCAAGTTATTAAGTTAGATCCATGTCCAAGGAACCTATATCTAAAATTTAAAGTGTTTAGACCCCAAATTGTTGAACTTTGACCTCTTAACAGCGAAATTTCTGGCCGAAAACCGAGCACATAGATTTTCCCAAATCTCAGTACCCTGTATATCAAATTTCGAGTCTGTAGACTGAAAATTAACAGTTATTGAGTAGGGAAATGTACACAGACAGACAGACAGACAGAAAGACAGACATGTTCACTTTTATATATATACTAGCATGGGTGCCCGGCGTTGCCCGGGTGATTGGTGGTGTATGCTGAGCAAAAAAAAACAAAACAAAACAAAAAAAAAACGGCCAATTTTTAAAACTTTGATCCCTATTATGACCCCTTAACATTTAGTGTTTTGGACTTCAATTAAGTTATTAAGTTAGATCCATGTCCAAGGAACCTATATCTAAAATTTCAAGTGTTTAGACCCAAAATTGTCGGAGGAGTTTGGTAGAGTTCTCAAAGGTCAAATCGTTGAACTTTGACCCCTTAACAGCCAAATTTCTGGCCCAAAACCGATCACATCGATTATTCCCAAATCTCAGTACCTTGTATATCAAATTTCGAGTCTGTAGACTAAAAATTGACAGAGTTTTTGCGTAGGGAAATGTACACAGACACACAGACAGACAGACAGACACACAGACACACAGACACGTTCACTTTTATAGATATACTAGCATTTCGGCCCGACGTTGCCCGGGTGTTTGGAGGTGTATGTTTAGCAAAAAATAAATAAATAAATAAATAAATAAAAATAAATAAATAAAAAATAAAAAACGGTAATTTTTTAAAACTTTGACCCCTATTATGATCCTTAACATTCATTGTTTTGGGCTCAAATCAAGTTATTAAGTTAGATCCATGTCCAAGGAACTTATATCTAAAATTTCAAGTGTTTAGACCCAAAATTGTTAGAGGAGTTTGGTAGAGTTCTCAAAGGTCAAATCGTTGAACGCTGACCCCCTTAACAGTCAAATTTCTGACCGAAAACCGATCACATCGATTATTCCCAAATCTCAGTACCCTGTATATAAAATTTCGTATCTGTAGACTACAAATTGACAGAGTTATTGCATAGGAAAATGTACACAGACACGTTCACTTTTATATATATATATATATATATATATATATATATATATATATATATATATATATATATATACTAGCAAAAGTCCCCGTCGTTGACTTGGTTAAAAAACAGCATATAGAAAATGAACTCTGATTTATTAAAGTATGATAGGTTATGAAAAGGAAGGGTTGTAAAGAGATAGCGTCGAATTTGGGCAAAATATGATGAAAGTAAAAATAAAATAGATAAACCCCATAATTTATTATACCATACTTGTTCACACTAAAATACTTATCACAATATTCTGTGGATCTAGATTAAAAAACCTTGTTAAACTTTTGTGACATATTTCCATTCTATGGAGGTCAGGCGAGAACGAACACCCCATAATTTTATTATACTATATTTCTTCAAACTGAAACATAATTATCAAAGTATACTTACGCAGATAGATATGAAAAATCTTTATTAAAGTTTGTGCCTATTTCCATTCTATGGGGGCCAGGCGCGAACGCAGACCCCACAATTTTATTATACCATCCCTATTTAAGTTAAAACATACTTATCAAAGTATTATTATGTACATCTATATCAAAAACACTTGTAAACGTTTTTTTTTAATTTTTAAATTTTTTTATTTCCATACTTTGTGGGCCAGGCGCAAACGCAGACCCCACAATTTTAATGAACCACCGTTCTACCAGATCAAACATACCCATTCCTGTGTCTCGATACATCTATCATTATATGTAATCAGTTTTTTAAAATAGTCAACCATATAGGAGCCTATTCGTGACCAGACACACACAGAGCCACACAGACATTCAGCTTCATATATATATATATATATATATATATATATATATATATATATATATATATATATATATATATATATATATATATATATATAACTTTATTCGATTGGCAAAATTTTAGAATAATTATAAAAAAGTGAACCATATCGTAAATTCAATCAACTAAAAAATGGAAACCGGGGTGAGGAAAAGAAAAAAAATATATATATATAATGGGGCAAGTTATATGTACAATTAAATTAAATTTCTTAACCTCTCTGCTCGTATTCCATATCACTACCAAATATTCTAAAAAATAAGTTTCAGACTTATGACCCTTGAAAATGTTTGTCTGAACGAAAAGCGCTTTGGGTATATTTTAACGATCGTTTTTTTAATCGACTTATTTATTTTATTTAATTGTACATATAACTTGCCCCATTATATATAAATATATATTTTTTTTCTTTTCCTCACCCCGGTTTCCATTTTTTAGTTGATTGAATTTACGATATGGTTCACTTTTTTATAATTATTCTAAAATTTTGCCAATCGAATAAAGTTATATCCCATTTATTGAACCATTATGGCAAAAACTTCATTCATTCGTTAAATAATATAATTCACCTGAGAAACAAGATCACCTCCATCAAATGTAAAATCAAGTTCCTTCGTGGATGTCTATCGAATCATGTTGCACCGGGCTATATCTGTAGACGCATTTCCAAGATTAAATGTAGGAATTCTTGGAACCTTACGGTGGCCTTTTTAAAAGACGAAATAACATTTTATTCTGATGTGCTTCTTAGTTTACAGAGTAAACATTACTCGGTTTGGACTCTCGCTTGGAAAACGTTGTCTCCATTTGATAAACTTCGATTTTCTAAGTTACTTTCAGCCAAGGATGTTAAGTGTCGTCATACAAATAATCAAAAATTTACTAATTTCTTAAACCTTTTGATTAAAAATAAATTTGGCGAACCTTCATTCTCGGATCAGCATATATTTAATTTCTCTAAATTTAAATTGTCAGAAGTCGATACGTTTGTGTTGTCTAGGGGACTTGAATTTTGTGTCCCTCCTCGCCAGATTGACGTAACTCAAACTCTTAGTGAATTTGAGATTTTATTTTCACAAATAAAAAATAATGGTTCGGGTGACAACTTAAATATTGTTAAATCTCGCTTGACTGAATTAGCCAATAAATTCAGTCAATGCAATATTTCTTCTCGCCATTTTATTTGGCAAAGTAATCATTTCATTGCGGCTAAGCAATTAAAATGCAATAATGAGATTTACATTTCTCGCCCAGATAAAGGCAACGGTGTAGTTATCCTTGACCGTCAAGACTACATTGCAAAAATGCTTTCTATTCTTAACAATGATAGCAAATTTATCTGTTTAGGTTCCCTGGACTCTGATGACACTCCTTCAATTGAAACCAAGCTTCAAAATAAACTACTTCGATGGCATAAACTTAAATATTTATCTAAGGAAGTTTATAATAATATCCGACCGGTGGGCTCTCAACGCCCCAGGATTTACGGATTGCCTAAGGTACACAAAATTGATACTCCATTGAGACCAATTTTGTCGATGGTAGGTTCGGCCCAACACAATCTGGCTAAATGGCTGGTTTTAATTCTTGAACCAGTCTGTTCTTTTTATTCAACACATTGCATACCTGATTCTTTTCATTTCGCATCGACTATCAAGGAGCTTCCTCTTACCACTAACAACTGTTATTTGGTCTCCTTTGATATTAGCAATTTGTTTACCAATGTCCCTCTTGACGAGGTCATTGACATATGTGCTGATTTTCTTTATAGAGGCCCTGGCCCCCTCCCCTCTTTTCCTGAGGCGGTGTTCGTTGAACTTTTGGAACTTGCTACTAAGTCAGTTTCCTTTAGTTTCAACGATGTGATGTATCGCCAGTTCGACGGTATATCGATGGGATCACCCCTTGGCCCAACTTTGGCCAATATTTTTGTGGGTTTTTTAGAACAGACGTTGTTTGACAAGTGCCCTAGACCAGCATTTTACATGCGTTATGTTGACGACACTTTTTCTTGTTTCGCAACGCATGATGAAGCTATGTCCTTTTTCCACTTATTAAATAATTTACACCCTTCTCTCAAATTTACGATGGAGGTGGAAAAAGATAACTCCCTTCCTTTCCTTGATGTGTTAGTTTCTAAACGTGGGCTTTCCTTTATGACATCTATTTATAGAAAACCCACTTTCACTGGTCTTTATCTTAGTTGGGATTCTTTTGCACCCACAACCAGGAAACTAAATCTTATTAGAAACTTAACCCATCGGGCACTTGCTATTTGTTCCCCACCTTTTATTGATGTGGAAATTGAAAACATTAAAAGGATTTTTATTACTAATGGATATCCACCTCCATTAGTTAACTTAGTTATTAATAAAAAAATTCAATCCTTTTCTGAGCTACCAAAATACGGTCCATGTAGATTTCCGGTATACCTTAGGTTACCCTGGATTGGACTTGAAGGCCAACTTATTTGCGATAAGATTTCCTCTCTGGTGTCTTCTAATTTTGGTGCTCTATCGCTCCGTATTGCCTTTTCCACAAAAACCGCCTTTCCCTCATTTCGTAAGGATGTCTTGCCTATCTCCCAAACTAGTAATATTATTTATAAATTTCAATGCCGGTGTGGTGCCGTCTATATAGGCAAGACGACCCAGCGTCTTCAGGTCAGAATCGCCCAACATGTTCCCCGTTTCATCCGGGATCATCAACCTACTACCAGAAAATCTCAACTGATAGAATCGTCCATCGGCCAACACTTGGTCGATAAAAAGGAATGCGGTCTTGTTTTCTCTCCGGAGTGTTTTTCTGTTTTGCACCGAGGACGCACAAAGTTCCACCTGTCTGTCCTCGAAGCACTTGCCATCATTGCTAACCCCCCTACTTTGTGCAAGCAGAGAAACCTCCGGCTTCAGTTAGAATTATTTGGTTAGTCAGGTTTTTTTTTTTTTTTTTTTTTTTTTTTTCTTAACCTCTCTGCTCGTATTCCATATCACTACCAAATATTCTAAAAAATAAGTTTCAGACTTATGACCCTTGAAAATGTTTGTCTGAACGAAAAGCGCTTTGGGTATATTTTAACGATCGTTTTTTTAATCGACTTATTTATTTTATTTAATTGTACATATAACTTGCCCCATTATATATATATATATATATTTTTTTCTTTTCCTCACCCCGGTTTCCATTTTTTAGTTGATTGAATTTACGATATGGTTCACTTTTTTATAAATATATATATATATATATATATATATATATATATATATATATATATATATATATATAGTCATCCACATACAGTACTGTTTCGTTGTATCACAACTCATTAGTGCGGCTAGACTAGCACCTTTCCCTAACTGGGGATTGAACCTAAACCATCGCGTTGATAGTCGCCAGTTCTACCCACTGGCTCATGTGATCGGTGCTCGCAAATAACCTCAACGAATGTCCACTTAAATAAACACTCGCCCACCGCTTTTACAGGATGGAACTTACAACCATCGTTTTGATAATCGGCAGTTCTACCCACCCACTCATGTGATCGGTGTTCCCATTAACATATGTGCATATATGTTTCAGAGGAATCTCAATTCAAAGAGACCCATCCCATCAGACTGAAAAAAAAAACAACACTTTATATATATATATATATATATATATATATATATATATATATATTAACTAAATCTAATATATATTTATTATCCTAATCTTGGTATATATATATATATATATATATATATATATATATATATATATATATATATATATATATACCTTAGTAATATTTGCAACCAAAAATGTTAATATATTCAAATATATCTGTTGTGTCTGTATCAATAGCAACACGAACGCAGAAAGTAAAGGTAAAACAAATATATTAAGACGAAAAAATAATACATATTTCCAAAGGTGCAGTTGTACTGTAGTTGGAAGATTGTCCGGCAGAGGGCGTGTTAAAGTCCTTCATGGAGCAACCGGCACATGCGTCTTGCCTATCTGGCGTTCGAACACAGCTCCCCGGTCTTGCTGACTTGATACCTTTATCTATATCTTGTTCACCCACGTATGCTAATTAGTGGGCGTCTCCACAACACCCCCTCCCAAGATTTGAAGTCGTGTAGATTTCAATATCTTTTCCTTTTGGGGTTCATTATCATTGGTTTATAGCCTTTCTTTTCCTTCCCGATCTCCTCGGTTCGGGCATGGTCTGTGGTGGTTCAATATTAAAAGTTTCATATACTATATCAATTGGATCTTCCTGTTCCTCAGGTTTGTCATGTTCGTTGTCCTTCCTATGACGTTTTCTCAATTGATTTTGGTGTCTTTTTTGTATCCCTTTTGGACCTTTTATCATGTAGACCAAGTCGCCGATATGTTTATCTACCGTACCCGACTACCAGTATGACATATTATTTTTAAAACATTTAAAATATGCCTGATCACCAAGTTTAAACCTTTTACGTGATGTGTGTGTCGTTTTATATATGACTGCTTGCTTTGGTATTAATTTATCAAATGGTGATTTTATTTTTCTCGCAAACATTAATTCTGCTGGCGATAATTTCGACGGTGTATTTGGGTTCTCAGTTATCCTGTATATTTGCAGGAACTGTTGTAATGCTTAATCCGTCGGTGTCCCTCTCGATTTTCTAAGGGCACGCTTTACCGTATCTACGAACCTTTCCACTAATCCATTTGATCTGGCATGGAACGGTGGTGTAGTTATATGGTTTACCTGAAACGATTCACAAAAATCCTTGAAAACGCTTGAAGTAAATTGTGTTCCGTTATCTGTGACTACAATGTCTGGTACCCCAAAACGTGCAAATATTTCGTGCAGAAAACGTATTGTGTTATCTGTCGTTGGGTTTTTGACCCGCTTTACTTCCGGCTATCTGGAAAAGCTATCTACTATGATTAGGTAGTATTGTCCCTCGATCGGTCCAGCAATGTCTAGATGAATGCGTGACCATGGATGGTCAGTTTTTTTCCAAGGTTTATGAACTATCGGTGGTGCCTTAGCGGCTAACGCACAACCTTTACATTTGTTTACTGTTAATGCAATAGCCACATCCATATTACGCCAGTAAACATAACTCCTCATAAGTGTCGTCATCCTATGTATACCCGGGTGTCCTGCATGAAAATCACGTAAGATTTTTTTTGCAAGGTTTTCGGTACAACCACTCTTTCACTATATAATAATACCTCATTGCATAAAGAAAATATACTTTGTGTTTTTCCGTCATTTTCCCTTAATTTTTTCTTTATATCTTTGATGACGTCGTCATTTTCAACCTCTCTTTTTATATCGGTAAGCGTGACTGGTAACTCTCTTATTATATTGGCCACCATGTTTTTTTCCTCATAATTGGAACGTATAGCTGCAATTACTGACTCTTCAAGGGTTTCATCCCCTTTCGGTATAAGCCTTGACAATCCATCCGCATGACCTATTTTTCCCGAACGTAGATGTTTTATTTGAAAATCATAATTTAGCAAGATCTTACCCCAACGGAGTAACCAATTTGCCGTATATACTGGTAAGCCCTTTTTTGAGCCGAACATAGTCACTAGGGGCTTGTGGTCTGTTTCCAGTATAAAATGTCTCCCGTACAGATAACGGTGGAATTTCGCCACCGCGAAAATAATGCTTAATGCTTCCTTTTCTATTTGGGAGTAAGCCTCCTCTAACGGAATTAGGGTCCTTGAAGCGTGCGCTATAGGTTTCTTCATTCCATCTGGCATGATATGCTGTATACATGCTCCTATACCATATGAGCTCGCGTCACTCGTAACAATTATTTGTAATTTTGGGTCGTAATAAGTTAAGGATAAATCTGACGTCAAAGTCTTTTTAATTTCCTCAAATGAGTCTTGACATTCTTTTGTCTATATCCATGGTGTTTCTTTCTTTAATAATTCGTTCAGCGGAGCTCTTAGGTCGTGCATGCCTTTGATAAATACTTGCTAGCAGTTCGCGAGACCTAAGAAGCTCTGTAAAGTCGTCACGTTATGTGATACTGGCATGTTCCTAATTGCTATCGCTCTTTCTGGATCAGGGCGTCGACCATATTTAATTATTATTTGTCCTAAATACTTGATTTCGTCTAGACAAAACTCACATTTGTTTTCTTTCACCTTGAATCCGTACTCGTTTATTCTTGTGAAAACTTGTTTTAAATGCTCTATATGTTCACTTATGGACGCGCTCCTTATGATTATGTCATCCAGGTATGCACAAGCACAATCTAAACCGTTCAGCATTGTGTCCATTGCTTGCTGGAATATCGCTGACGCGACTTTTATCCCGAACGGTAATCGGTTATACTTGAATAACCCTTTGTGTGTGTTAATGCATAAAATCTTTGAGCATTTTTCTTCTATCAAAATTTGCAAATAAGCGTCGGACAAATCTACTTTTGAAAAAATTTTCACACCATTTAGTTTGGCAAAAATCTCTTCCGGGCTTGGTAAAGGGTAATGGTGATCTTGTAGCATATTATTTAACCCGGTTGAAAAGTCCCCGCAGACTCGAATTTGTTCCGTTTTGTTCTTTACGTACACCGTAGGCGCTGCCCAAACGCTAGTTTCGATTTTCGATAAAATGCCCGTTCTTTCAAGTCTGTCTAATTCGCTATCTATTTTGTCTAATCCGGCGAACGGCACGTTCCGTTTTTTTTTTTAAATACTGGTGTTGCATCCTTTTTTTCCGTAGTAAATATTTCTGGGAATTCGTTCTTTTGTTCATTTTTAACATTTTCTGACGTTGTGGTGCAGCTGGTTATTTTTTTTTTTTTTTACAAAAAGCGTTCATCGGTTTATCCCAAAGGTTGAATTTTTCAATAAAATCTGTTCCCAATAAATTCTCGCTTTCTTTAATTACGAAGATTTTTAATTTCTTCGTCGTGCCATTTAAATTAATGGGCAGGACGACTTTTCCTTCCAATTTGATTTCGTCTCCTGTCACCGTTCTTGCACCCTTACTTGACTTTTTCAGAGTCGGTTTATCGAGTTTTTTCCAAGTGCTAACGTTTATTACCGACAAATCTGCCCCAGAATCAAGTTGAAATTTTATTTGTTTGCCGAAAATATTAACCAACACATATTTTCGTAAATTGTCTTTCTCTTTGTCGTTTGTTCTCATTTGGTGTACTCTATATTTTGTTCTGCAACAAATACTATTATGTCCGATTTTTTCGCAATTGAAGCATCTGCTATTTTTGTAAGGACAATTCTTTCCCACATGTTTTTCATCACATCTTCCGCAATTATTACTTGCTCCCGATTTTCTATAGTTCCTTTGACTTGGATCGTAATTTCGTTTTCTGTAATTAGAGTTTGAGTATTTATAACTCACGTAATCTTTTGGATTTTGACGAGTCTCACACTTCCTTTGCCCTGCGTTTCTGCCAGATTTTTTAATCTTCCTTATGTACGACACCCCTGCTTCTTCTATATCTCTGGAGTCTTTTTTTTAGTGATACTGCCCTTTGACAATCTTCTGCTAACTTTTGCAGTGTCAGACCTTGTTCTGTCTCTAATTTTGAGAGAACGCGTCTTCGGATCTCTGAATTTTTTGTAGAAACTAGCCCCTGTGCAAAAATTAAACATTTGAAGTCGTCCACCGTAAGTTCCGATAATTTAAAATTGTCGCAGTGTTTATTCACTACTGACGCATATGTCAGGTAGTCCTGCTCCTCGGTTTTCTTAAGGTTCATACACGACCATCTCTTGTGAAAAAGAGACATGTTCGGTCCGAATAACTCCTTAAGAAGTTTTATGGTCTCAGCGAAGTCTAACTGATTCGTTCTCCTTGGCAATATGAAATCAACAAATTTGCAATGATCACTGGTACCAAGTTTTCGAAGTAATGAACTTACTTTCTTTGCGTTTGACCAGCTTTCGCAATCTGTTTCGAAAATATCATCATACATCTTGAAGTATGCATCAAAAGTTTTATCCTCTTCCGGTAGGTACGTGAACACATCTACGCTATTCACAATTGTTGCGTTGGAAAAAGTCGTATTGCTTTCCTGTGCAGAATTAGTCGTTAATCTTTCCAACAAATCTTTTTGACCAAGTTGCATTTGCTCTATACATTTAAGAAGCCGTTCATTCTGTCTTTCGTCTCTTTCTTGTAGTTCTTTTTTCTGTAATTCGTCTCTTTCTTGTTATCTTTCGTCTCTTTCTCGTAGTTCTTTTTTCTGTAATTCGTCTCTTTCTTGTTGACGCCTTCTCTGTACTTCGTCTCTTTCTTGTTGACGCATTTGCATTTCCGCGAATAACTTGATAAGATCCTCCATTTTGTTTTCCAAATTAGTAAATCAGTCACTTTTACAATTTCCTTTCTTTAATAACTACGAACAACCGATTCCTTTTACGTTATTAATTACGCACAAGAAAGAAAAAAAATCCCTTCTTAGTACACTGAGAAAAAAAATTACTTTTTCTTTCAAAACAGTCTACCTAATAAGTTCACGGTATCATAGCGAAACACTTTTTTTTTGTGTGCACTTTGCAGAAAGGGTTACCGTAACTTTCAAGTTTTTTTTTCTCGTAGGCACTTTGAAATAAAGTGCTTGCTGTTTTTTTTCATGTGTCCCGGGTTTTGAATTTCCTTTTCAAGTAGTCACAAAAAAATCTTGGTGTTTTGCAAGTATCCAGCGCTTGAATATCGCGTTCGACAATTTCGTAGTTGCTGCGTTTTAAACATTGAATTCCCGAGTGAATTTTTTTCCCAATCTTTGACGAGTAAGTATTTCCCGAATACCACTGTTGAGTTTGATAGTGTATTTTCTCACGCCTAAATCCTTTTTCGAAATCCCGTCGCCACGTTTGTGTCTGTATCAATAACAACACAAACGCAGAAAGTAAAGGTAAAACAAATATATTAAGACGAAAATATAATACATATTTACAAAGGTGCAGTTGTACTGCAGTTGGAAGATTGTCCGGCAGAGGGCGTGTTAAAGTCTTTCATGGAGCAACCGGCACATGCGTCCGGCATTCGAACACAGCTCCCCGGTCTTGCTGACTTGATACCTTTATCTATATCTTGTTCACCCACGTATGCTAATTAGTGGGCGTCTCCACAACAATATCAAAATTCGGTAATTGCTCATGTACCAAGTCAGAATACAATGGCCCAATTAGTCAACTTCAAGATTATCATTTTTTAATCGAGCATTCACATAATATAATCTAATGCAGTTGTGTTCCTCTTTTTATTTCTAATAATTATTTTTGTTTTTTCCTCAATTCTATCATTATCTCCATTCGTATTTGGTTCATTCTCAGGTTCAATTTTAAATGATGCAACGTGGTTTCTGAATTCATCCTTAAAACCATTCTGTACCCCCTAGTTATATCTTTTTACTATTATCCACCTTAACTTCACATTTGCACACAATTTCAGAAATTAAGCAATTGCCCTCCATTCGTTAAGTACATTTTCTCCCCAAATTTTTTCAGCAGATTACATTCCTATTGTTATTTACTATTTTGTTTATGTTACCATTATTAGAGCCTATCATTGTGTTGGCTGGATTGGCAGCGGTTGAGAATAAAAGTTTCACTGTATTCTTATTTATTTTCCGTAATCTATTCTATGGGGGGAGTTTTTATCAATTATTTCTAAAATTCTTTAGGGATATTGTTTTGAATATGTTCACTAAACGGCAGATTTGACCAGACTTGTCTTTTGCGTCTTGTCATTATATGCTTCTTTATTATTTTTAGTTTACTTCTTCTTCTTCTTCTTCTTCTTCTTCTTCTTCTTCTTCTTCTTCTTCTTCTTCTTCTTCTTCTTATTATTATTATTTTCCTTCTTTGAATTTCTTCTTTCTTTCATTGTCATATTGTATGGTATTGTGCAGTTTGTTCTGGTATTTCTATTATTCACCTACTCATTTTCCCATGATATCCCGATCTAATTAAGGCTTCATTGTAATATTCTTTATTTTTATCGAATAAATTCTCGTTTTGAAATAACCCGGATATTCTTCTAGATATACTGGAGATTAGTGCTTTTTTCATACACTTGAAATGATTTGATTTATAATATAGGTTTGGTTCACTATTTTACAATTTCTGTCGATTGTTAATATTTTAATTTTTTTCTAATTTTTTCTGTTATTCGATCTTTTATGTATATTAAATAGTGTATTTCAGCGTTTAAAGAAAGTCTATTTTGGAATATTTTCAAATGACATAATGTTCGAAATTGTTCGAATGGTCAGGAAATAATTGCAACGAATGTGAAAATACACTACATGCTGCTCTCATTTTAATCTTTATTGTTTTGATTTTGGGAAAATATTGTATATATATATAAAATATTGTATATATAAAATATGTATGCATAAAATATTGTATATATATATGTATATGTATATATACACACACATATATATATCTATATAAGTGTTGTATAAGTATAAAATATTGTATGCATAAAATATGTATGTATAAAATATTGTATATATATAAGTGTTGTATAAGTATAAAATATAAGTGTTGTATAAGTATAAAATATTGTATATATAAAATATGTATGTATAAAATATTGTATATATATATAAGTGTTGTATAAGTATAAAATATAAGTGTTGTATAAGTATAAAATATTGTATATATATATGTGTTGTATAAGTATAAATATAAGTGTTGTATAAGTATAAAATATTGTATATATAAAATATGTATGCATAAAATATTGTATATATATATGTGTTGTATAAGTATAAAATATAAGTGTTGTATTAGTATAAAATATTGTATATATAAAATATGTATGTATAAAATATTGTATATATATATAAGTGTTGTATAAGTATAAAATATAAGTGTTGTATAAGTATAAAATATTGTATATATAAAATATGTATGTATAAAATATTGTATATATAAAATATGTATGTATAAAATATTGTATATATAAAATATGTATGTATAAAATATTGTATATATAAAATATGTATGTATAAAATATTGTATATATATATGTATATATATATATATATATATATATATATATATATATACATATATATATATATAAGTGTTGGGAGGATTAATCGGAATCAGGAATAGGAAAAATCGAAAGATTCGGAGATATCGGATCGGTATTGGTATTGGAATAGGAAAAATTGATGCCTATTTTCCGATGCAAAAACGATTCTTTTAATTGTCTTTTTTTTTTAAAATTTGATTTTGCTTAAAACAAAATCTTCTATTACTGGTAATATTGATAAAATAATACATATTTATTGATTTTAAATTACCAGTAAAGCTAAAACCAATAGATCACCCCCCACAAGTGTATTTTGACTTTTAGAAAATTTTTTGCATATTTAACATGTGTTTTTACGAAAATCAGGGGAAATAACTATTTTATAATTAAATAATTATTTAATTATAAAATTATAATTAGAGATTTATAAAGAATCGAAATCGGTAATTTTATCGGAATCGAGAATTTAGCACGGAATCGTAATTGTATCGGAATCAGGAAAAATATTGTAATCGTCCCATCACTAATATATATATATATATATATATATATATATATATATATATATATATATATAGTGAAACAATAAAATTGTTGCGCTAGAAAAGACGATTTCGTTTCACTTTCGTTTGATGAAAACCGGTTTTGTTTTTGGTTGCAGACCATCTTCTAGTTGATCAGTTGTGTACAAATCCCAAGAGCGACAGGAGTCTTCTGTCCTGCCTGAAAGTGACACAATGTTCAACAAGCGAGATCAGAGATGCGCCGCTGTACAACTTATGCTCTATACCAATCGAAGTTATGACAAAAGGACCCGCAAAATGTAAATCCAGATGGTTCAACGCTTGAGGGCACAGCTCAACGAAGTTTTCTACCCGCAGTTATGGTATTTGGTGTAGTTTCAAGTGAGGGCCACATCATGCCATCTCACATCTTCGAAGTCGGCTTGAAAGTCGACAGTGTACCTGGATGTGCTGAAGAGTGTGGTGACCCCTGATGCAATGAGGTTGCCACAAGACTCGTCGCTGGCCCACAAGTCCAAAGAGACCCAAGCTTGGCTTCAGAACGAGTGCTACGACTTTGTACCCTTCTCTCACTGCCCCTCCTCCCTCGATATGAACCCGCTAGACTACTTCGTTTGGTCATACGTCGAGAACATCACCAACGTGACCTCCCACAGAACCGATACCAGCCGGACTGTATCGAGGCGGTGATTGTGGCTGAAAGCAGCTACATTAAGTTGACGTCAGCTCTAATACATAATAAAGTTACCGAAATTGATTTTTTCAATAAACGTTTCAAAATAGCTGTAGTGTTTTTTGTTAGGGCGACAAATTTATGACACACACACACACACACATATATATTGGCGGCAAAAAGAAAGTCCGCACTCGTAATTTTTTTCAAAAACTGCAAATTTAAGCTGAATTTAATGTAACGGTTTAATCAAACTATACATCATTTGATTCGCCTTTTATTCTTCTATAATTTTACTTGTCCATATTTGACTTTTAATTGAAATATTTCAGTGTTCACGTCAATTAAAAAAAATCATAGTCAGTTTAAATAGGCCAGTTGATTTAGAATGAGTGCTGTGTGCCGAGTTTGTACAGTAATTGTGGTATTGTGGTAGAGATAGAGAACCTACTGTTTATTTTATAATTTTTTAATATAATGGCTTGAATTAAATTGGTAAAATCGCCCATTTTCCAATCAAATCGATTGATTGCCTGCTCTAGTTGGGAACCTATCGCGGTGCACCGGAAGGACGCTTCACATGCCTCACGCAGTAATTTAGTCCACAATATACTGTTGTCTACATTGCACTATAGAGAACCTACTGTTTATTTTATATATATTTTTATATATAATTACTTAAATTAAAATCTAAAATGCAAATGTCAAGTATCACGCTTCACTTGTGCTCCAAATAGAAACATTCATTTCCAACGCACCCCTGCTATATCAAAGAACCTACTTTTGATTTCATATACCTGACCTCACTGCTTGTGCGATGATAATTGATTGAATTTTAGTTGAAAATGAAGAAGTCAAGTATCATGGTGCAGTTATGCTTTAAACAGAAACATTTATTTCGAACGTGCCCCTGTCATATCAAAGAACCTACTATTGATTTTATATGTTGGACCTTTCGGCTTCTGTGGTAATAAAACTTCTCCAATGCACTTGTGATGTCAGGCTTCGTAAGGTGTTAACTTTGAACAAAATCGCCTGTTTCTTTCTTTCATCGGATCATTTCGATTATCGATTATCGATCTGTAGTTTATTTGAGAAACGGAATGAATTATTAATTATTCGCTATTTTGATAAAAAAATTTATGGATTAGAAATTTAATCAACTGAATAAATTTCTGAGTATATATGTACATTAGGCATTTGTTACATGCGTTCGAGCTAGTGTTCTACTAAATAAGACTATTAAGAGATAAAATACATATAAAGTTAACAAGAAAATGTTTTGTCCAATATATCAACATAAAATCTGATTCGACAAAAGACATTCATATAGTTCACAATAGAAGGCAAGTTACTTGAAAAATTATTAAAATTGTGAAATATATTTCCGTAATATATTTCTATATTTCTATATCAGCGAGTGAATGTATATTCATTCAAATTCAATAATACGTGTTTTTTTTTCTCACGAATGAAAAAATAGTCTGCAAAATTAAATTAAAAGATGAATTTCAAGAAAAGATATCAATCCACAAAATTAAAACAAAGTATCTTAAGCACACCGTCACATTTTATAATAAATACATCTTTATGTGCCTTAAAACATAAGACATAGCATAAGACATAACATAAGACAAGACATAAGACATAATATAAGACATAACTCTTGACGCCCTAAGAAAAAGAAACCTCTGTCATGGACGTGCGTAAAAAGTAGAAATACATCACTGAATTTCTAAAAACGCACAAAAAATTCACTAAAAACGCACAAAAAATTCACTAAAAACGCACAAAAAATTGAATTGATCAACATTCACTGGTGCCTGTTGAACGTTTACGAAGTCAATGCAGTTGATTCCAGCAGAGTTAAGAGATAGGTTCATCGATTTCAGAGTGGCGACAGGGATTTGAGTGACAAAGCACACTCTGAGCTTTTACGAAAGAGGCATCAAAAGAGGTTGGCAAAAGTAGATTGACAATGGCGGTGACTATGTAGAAAAATAAATTCTGGAGCAGAAAAGGTCGTCCGGTTTAATGGTTCCACATTTTAGTTTTTGAGTGAAAAATAGGATGCCCTTCTTATGGAACGCCCTCGAAAAAACGAACACAGTATAGAAAAATTGAATATGAATATATATATATATATATATATATATATATATATATATATATATATATATATATATATATATATATATATATAGAGAGAGAGAGAGAGAGAGAGAGAGAGAGAGGAGAATATGTGTGAGCGAGCGCGCGAACGAGCGCGCACACTAGTGAGCGTGGGAGTGTACATGTCTTTGCGAGCTAGAGAGTTATATATATATATATATATATATATATATATATATATATATAGAGAGAGAGAGAGAGAGAGAGAGAGAGAGAGAGGTTAAAAATTAATTTCAAAGTGAAAAAAATTTAGTCCAACTTTTACTCGAAATGGAAAATTGAAACCCAGAACTGATGCAATTTATCTGATATTTTATTTCGCTTTCTGTGATGTTTATCATTTAATCTCCTTCCCGGAAATTCTCAGTTATTTTTCATTACAGACCGATTCATCACACTGAACCATCTTTTTTACCTGTTATGTAGATGATTTAACATCCGGTTACCAACTTCCGCTTGACATCCATTTTTATTTCTTTAGTCTTCCTTTTCTTTCTGCTCGCATTTACAAAACTAAATAAACAAGTATTTTTCTTAAAAAAAAACAACAACAAAACAGCAAACTATTACATTTTCCATTCGTGATTAGAAAGTAACCACAAATCTAAGACCTTTTAATATGAGGGATTTGTTAAGTTTCGTTATATTTCTCCCCCCCCCTCTCTCTCTCTCTCTCTCTCTCTCTCTCTCTCTCTATATATATATATATATATATATATATATATATATATATATATATATAAATCTGATTAGAATGTAAAAATTAAGCAAAATTCCTCATTCACCAGTTAGTGCTTAAATTACCCTAAAACGAAAAATGTCGAACGTTTAAAGGTGTCATTCGATAACCAGTTATATTTGTTATAATTAATATATTGTGTAATTAATATATCGTATGATTCAAATATTAGATGACTGATATATTGTTTCACAAGAATTTAAAATAAAATGATAAAACTATAAACATTTTCAAACGTTTATTTTTGTTTCGGATGATTTTTCGCGCCCTTTTAAATGTATTTTGCCAAATAATTATTTACTAAGATAGGAGTCATTATCAATGAAATTACACAATGGCAGTAAGAAGTAGTGTTCACTATATATATATATATATATATATATATATATATATATATATATATATATATATATATATGGTATAATGCTCCTCACCTTGAGTTGAGCATATTGAGAAGTGATACACGAATTACCATTAGCGTATAAGCAACGCTCTTCGTGTAAACAAATCGAGCGGAGGTATTTCGGGCGATGTCAAAACATCGTTAAATTCACTACTCGTTCAGCAGGCGCCAATAGCGTAATGATTAGGAGCCTTGACTGCCGTACAAACGGTCGGGTTTCAATCCTGGCTTGACTGCCGTACAAACGGTCGGGTTTTAATCCTGGCTGATGAGCTGCGAAACACTATTGTTTCATCCTTTCGGGATTCATCAGTGTAAGGAGTCACGACTACCGCTGGTTGAGAGATTCACATCCGGGTAGGAAGCCATCCCTGACTCGATTAGCAATGAGAAATACCTCTTGGCCTGCGTAAATCTCATTCGAATAGGTCTAGACTGATCAAATAATTTTAACAACGTCGCAACCTACAAGAGCCATGAAGTGAACGAACCAGAGGTCCAAGACTCGAGTTTCGCCCTCGTTTGGGCTCATCAGTTAGACACATCCAGGATTCGAAATCTGTGCCTCTTGCATGCGAGGCAAGCACTCTACCAACTGAGTAAACGCCCCGCACACAAAAAATTCTATTAACTAACACAGATCAAGCAAACTGCGCCGAAATCCGACTGTGAAATGGACCTACTTCGTCTCGACAAGGGACGCGGTCATCCGACCAGCTAATAACTCCTAGCCGAAGTAGGAGTTTCAATTTGAAAGGACGATGCCATCCAGCAATGCTAACCTAGCGATCAATTAATGATAGGATTTTCAGAATGTGAGAGAGTATATATAATAAATTCCACAGCCAAACAACGTCGCAGCCTACAAAAGCTATGAAGTTTTTTTTTTTTTACATAGGCATCACCACTTATCAAGGCCAAGAGGCCATTCAAGGATAAGGGTTTAAGAGTGTACAGTAGAAATTGAACAACATAGTAATCATTAGTAATGAAAATTTGGTAAATTTGATAACTTATATAGAATGGCTCATCAAGAACTTATTTACGTTAGACTTGAAGACAACCATATTGTAGTCAGCCGGAAAGCAGGAAAACGGAAGACAATTCCACAGGCGTGCAGTTCTAAGAAAGAAGCTTTGTTCATGGAATCTACGTTTAGGTTTAGGTACAGATAAAGAGTGGGGGGAATTATTGATAGTGTGTACAGCTAGACGAGTGTTTCTTGTGAAAGTTTGGTGAGGGGGGACCATAAATTGAAGCTCAGTCGAACACTTTCCATGAAAATAACGATACATCAGAGACAAACTCGCAACATCTCTTCTGTGAAATAGAGGTTGCAGGGAAGAGAAAAGGACATCTCCTACGAGGCTACGAAGTCTATTTTGAACTCTATCAAGGCAGGACAAGTCCTTTCTAGCAGCTCCTGCCCAGATGTGGCAACAGTATTCCATCCTTGGACGTACCTGGCTCTTATATAGATAGAGAATAGCATCAGCAGTGAGATATTTACCGGATAAATAGAAAGATCCCACCATTTTTCCAGCGGCCGTGGCAACAGATTTGATGTACGTGTTCCATTTAAGATCAGGAGTAACGGTCAAGCCCAGAAGCTTGTCAAAACTTGAGGCCTTCTGAAGACGACAGCCATTCAATTCAATTGATGCCAGATGTGGATCAGAATGTTGATGATGTAAAGAGAGAAGCTTGGTTTTAGATGCATTAAAACTAACCAGCCACTCCTTTCCCCATTGTACTACGTGCTCAAGATCAGAGGACAGAGAATCGGAGAGAAATTGGCCGTTTACTGTCTTAGATGTGCTACCATAAATGGTAGTGTCGTCAGCATAAATGTCTACAAATGATGTAAGGATGTGATTTGGAAGATCATTAATGTAGATCAGGAAAAGAGTTGGGCCCAGGATGGACCCCTGAGGAACACCAGGATTAATACTGTGGGCTTCTGATTTTTGCCCCTCAACTACTACTCTTATGAACCTATCAGAAAGAAATGATTTAATAATTGAGAAGACTTTTCCAGCTATACCATAGCTAGAGATCTTGTGAAGTAAACCTTTATGCCATATCCTATCAAAGGCCTTAGATATGTCAAAGGCAATTGCCCTAAAACGGTTGCCTCCGTCGAGAGATTTGCTAATCCTATGAGATATAACTGTAAGCACATCTGCTGTAGATCTAGCAGAACGGAAACCATATTGAGTGTTACTAAGAAGGTTATTTTTGCTGAGATGGTTGATTACTTCTCTATTTAACACAGATTCCAGCAACTTACTCATGACGCACAGGAGACTTACTGGCCTGTACTGAGAGGGGGATAAGCGATCACCTGAATTCTTAAATACAGGGCATACTGATGAGATTTTCCAGGGTGATGGGAAACTATTAAACAGTTTTGTAAGTATGGGCGCTAGTTCTGGTTGAAGTATTTTGATTACTATAATTGGAATACCGTCAGGGCCGGTTGCTTTACTGGAATCAAGGTTTTTTATTAGCTTGGCAAGATCACGTACAGATATTTGTATATCACATAGCGTGCTTTCTGATACAGGAGGAAATATTGGGGGTTGCAAAGGGTAGAATTAGCTGCAAAGTTCTTGGCAAAGAGTTTGGCTTTGTCTGATGCTGACGAGATTACCCCAGGTTCATTGATGATAGTTGAGATAGAGCACACGCTTTTGTTCAGGATTCTGTTTGCTATTTGCCAAAACTGGTGGGAACCAAGCTGCTGCTCAGCTACTTTGGACTTGACGGACTGAGCATATAGCTCTCTTGCGCTCTTTATTACTTTCTTACAATGGTTGCTGGCAGTCCTGAAAGCGGCTTTAGTTTCCATACATCTATTATGTTGGAAGCAGTGGAAAAAGTGATTTCTGTGCGCAATGGAAGCAGCACATTCTGGAGAGAACCATGGCTGGCTGTTAGGTTTTTGCTGGAACTTTTTCGAAGGTATGAAACGGTCTATACCTACAATTAACCATTTCGTCAGGTCTGCTACTATAGAGGACACATCTTTTTTAAATATGGAACGCAGAGGTAGATCCGATATAAATGTACGGAAGCTATCCCAGTCAGCCTTAGTGTATCGATATATCGATATACTGTATCGATGTGCATAAATAATATTTATGGCGTGTTTTATATTATTATTATTATTATTATTATTATTATTATTATTATTATTATTATTATTATTATTATTATTATAATAATAATAATAATAATAATAATAATAATAATAATAATAATAATAAATATGAGAGGTACGTCTGGGGACTTATTACATTTCATTTTTATCTTAATTGATACAACAGAGTGGTCAGAAGATCCAAGAGGAGACAGAACGGAAACTGAACATAGTTCAGGGCAAGTTGTGAGAAAAAGGTCTAGTAGACTCGCATACTGGCCGTCATTTTCGAGCACACGGGTCGGTTCGTGAACAATCTGAGTGAGGTCATGACAGAACCTCCCTTCATCGGTCTTGTTTGAGTGGGTCAACTAATCCACGTTGTGAACATTGAAGTCTTCACATACGTGAATGTTAGCTGAAGGATAAGCAGATAGGACTTGGTCAATTTTCTCAGATATGCTTTTAAAGATAGTAACTCCGCTGTTGTGGGGGCGATAGAGAGTAAATATAAACGCAGTAGTGTGATCTAATGCAACCCGGAAGCACATATAGGGTAGGTTAGGATCTTCTCTGGAGATGTCCCTACCACATGGAAAGCCATCTTTTATATAGGCACATATTCCATGCCCATGGTGATCTTGGGGGTCAGATTTATAAGTTAAGTTAGAGTATCCTTTAATTGCGAACTCTACTAGGGAAATAGCCTGTCCAATGCCAGTTTCGCTTAAAAATAAAAGGTCTGGTTTAGTCTCCTGTAATTGGGTTTGAACCCCGGGAAGGTTAGAACGTAGACCCCTGATGTTGGAGAAGGAGACATGGTAGTAGGGGTCTACGTTGGAAGTTGGAGAACCGGGTTTAATCGTGTATTTTTTCTTGAAACTTATCATGATGGAATTTTGGAATTTGTGAACTAGGTCGTCAGATTTGCTTAGAGCAGGACAGAGAGGGGAAACTAAGAGAGAAAATTAAACGAAGATTTTTTTTCACTTACTGCATGGTCCAGAATTCATTCACCAAATGGCAATACAGCAGCCCCAGTATTTTGCACCTGCTGATAGGACAGCCTCCTTAGTGGTTAATCTAAGGTTCGGATAACGCCAGTCCAGATAAAACGTTTACCTCCAGCACCCTTACTAGTGACATGGCTACAAGGATAGACATAGGAACAGAAAATTTCCGCCATCTCTGCCAACTGCTCTGTCAGAAAAATCACTCATTAAAAAATGAGGACTGATGGACAAATAAGGAGAAGCGAGAGTAACGGGAGCTGCCGATAACGCATCCACAATGCGTTTTTTACTCTCCATTAAAAAAAAAAATTAAGTATTATACTTAAAAAAGTCCAAGGAACACGTTTAAGGGAAAGTATGGTGATAGATTCCCATCTCACGAACTAAAAATGAATACAATTACCTAATCTATTTTTGCAATCAACTTGGTAGATAAATAAACATTTATGGACGAGAAAAACGCTAGCATTTAATAAAACAGAAATATATAGATTAAATACTGAAATAAAATGTAGTTATTAATATTTGAATCTAAAGATAAAAAGTAGGATTAATATAGAAGTCACTTATCTCGAAAAACACTTCCGTCTCCAAAATGCAAACTGTAGAAAAGAATTTTAGTTTTAACAACATCAGCGTTCAAAAGACTTTCTTTCTTTTTTTTTTGACTTAACCGTTAAAAGAAAAGCGTGATCTTATTCTGAACTTTAGCGAGTCACGTTTTAAGAAACTTGCGATATAAAAGAAAAGCGGATGGGAGGGGTCTTCTGAAAGTTAGTTGGTGACGTTATAAGTAATTGCGAGATAAAATGAAAGCAGGATTGAGGGGTGGGGGCTGAAAGGATAATATAATGGATTGAGTCAATGCAATATTTAAGATCAACTTGGTAGATAAATAAACATTTATGGACGAGAAAAACGCTAGCATTTAATAAAACAGAAATACATAAATTAAATACTGAAATAAAATGTAGTTATTAATATTTGAATATAAAGATAAAAAATGTAAAGGATACTATTAGGTTGATGCAAAAATAATGTCGTTTTTTTGACGTTTTTCATGTCAAAAAACACTATTTTTGAACCAACCTTATATTTATCAAGATGACAAGAAAGTTCTTGCGGGTTTTTAATTTTTAAATTTAAATAAACATATCTCAGCCCAAACAAAAATTTATCGATCGAAATAAGCATCATCAGAATCAACATACTTTTGCCAACGAGCGGTTGGAAATCGTTGTATACGTTATGACTAATTTAGAAGCAAGTTCTCGAACAGCTGTGCATGGATTAGCTTCGACTAAGGCTTCTAATTGATCGTTGTCAACATCCGATGACCGACCACTACACTCATTATCTTCAAGACTCTCGTCACCACTACGAAATTTCTAAAACCACCATTATACTGCGCGTTCAGTAGTGATTCCTAGGTCAAACGCTTTCTTGATATCGCAAGCTGTTTCAGTAGCTTTTTGGCCTAGATTGAATTGAAATAAGAAAATTATGCGAATTTGCTTTTTTTCCATCTTTTATTCAACGTTCTGAAAAGAAAACTTAATTGTTTTAAAACGATCGTATTTTAAACGATTAGATTGAACGAAAAAACCCCTTTAAAATAATATATAAAGTAAACGAAAACTTATTTGGAAATTCATCATTTGAAATCAAAATTAAAAATTCCACAAGAAACTTTCTTGTCAACCTAATATATTCACCAGAGGATTATAGGTTTTTCAGAAATTGCGAGTTTCTAGTTTCTGTGAATCAATGCGTTTTCTGATTATTTCCTTATACCTTTTCTTATCTCCGGTTATTACACACTTACAATGATTTATTTATGCTACAAGTTTCCGTCTATTTGAACTTGACATGACGATTGAATTAGCGGAATGTTTGCTGTTTCTGGACAATAGCCGTTGCACAGTTCAGGGTGAACCATTGAGGAGAGTCGGTCTTTCTATGTAACTTCCAAGTGGGAACATAAGTTAGCAAGAAAAAGCATACAATTGGTGGTGGAGTAAGTTTAATAGTAAATTGTTAAATACTTAACTTACATTTATTTTAATTTCATATAGCATACATATACGAATATTAGTACATGTTAAAAAAATAAGACGCAATTAACGTGCATGCGAGAAATACAAACATCACATTATTGTATTGATATAGGTGATAGCGGTAGGGTTGTTATTTAGTCATAAAAACTACAAAGTAAACAAAAGGAATAAGAATAAAACTGTTTATCTTTATTTAGTTGTTTTTTTATGGAAATATCTCCAGACAAGGCATGAAGCCACTTGATGTAAGGAGCTAAAAATACCACTTCAAGGTCAGAAACTAGCCGAGAATAAATGTTATATGGATAAGACCAACCCAGAAAACAAGAATAATTTCCCCTAGTTACAAAATTTATAATCATTTCTTGGCATATATAATTACGTAGTCTAAAATACATGCATATAACCAGTAGAATTTACGCCCTCACGTTTAACCCTTTTGCCGCCGTATTGGGGCAGTGACAACGTAGTAATAAGAGAGCTAGCTCGCTAACAGGGATATGTGAAAAGCAATTTCATTAATTATTTTCCTCGAGTGGCCTTTAGGCCTTTATAAGTGGCAACTAAGTAGCATAAAAATGCTGGAGCAAGTTTTGTATGACACGTGAAAACAACAGAGAATTATAGTTTGTTGCAGAGTGCCTTTTCGAACTTTGATATAAAAATTAAAGATGTAATCAAATTCAAATAAAACTACTTTTGATTTCTCAAAACTTAAACTCTTTTTGGGGTAATAAAATTACGTAACTTTCAAACGGAGACACATATACGTATATAGCCAACAGCAGCTACGCTCTAAAGTTCAGCATTTCCCCCAATGTGTTAGAAGTGATAGTAACGCAAGAGAACTATGCCATGGGAAAAATCCAGGAGGAATCAGCACCAAGAACCGAGTCTCCTCCTCTGTGTTTGGCAAATAATAACGAGTCAGGCGCGAAACCGCGAATTCATGGAGTGAAGATAACAGAGTTGCTTCTGCACATATGCAATCGCCATTCTTTTCTATATTCTGATCCAAATCTTCCCGGATTGCGTATACGACTGATGAGCCTTACTAGTTTGTATGAATTGAGAATTTTAAATATTAAATGCATTTATAATTCGTTTTTATTTACCATCTCAGGGTGTTATTTCTTTGTAACCCTAACCCTAAGCCTAACGGTGATTACTGAGTTTTGATTATGGGTATAAAAAAAACATATTTCGTTCTTGAAATAAAGCAGGTGGGCAAAATAATTTAGGTGACACTTAAAAACCAAATTTGCTTTATATTAAAACTAGCTGCCCGGTCGTAAAATACGTTTAAATATGATATTTTAATTTATGCAGATTTCGTATTTAGAGCCCATTCTCTATTGATTATTATATTTTACCCAATATATAATAGTGATTTCAAAAATAAAAAGAAATATATATGAGTTGGTGCCATCAGCTAGAATCGAAATGAAAACATTTAGCGTTTCAGCCTTAGTCGTTACCGTTTGAACGATCGTTAGACGGGTAAGAAATAGTTAAAAATGAACGGGCTTTAACATACAAACGTATATTTGTTCATGAGTACAAGAGTAATTTAAGTCAACTTATGCCTGACAAGATCAAAATTTTTAAAATTTGGATCATTTAGCAGCTATTTTTACCGGCTAAAAGCCCATAAAAGAAAAGTCCACAAAAAATGACAGTATTTGACCTGCCTCGCACCGCTCTGGAACCTTGCGTCTCGGAGCAGATGCACTTTGAAAAAAAAAATGGATACAGACAGACAGACAGACAGACGTAGTGAGTTTTATAAATTAGATTTATTTATAAATTAACGAGCAGAACAGCTGAAGTTGATCGGGATTTAATGAAGACCACGATTGAGTTTTCACTATGTTCATAATACCATATTACTTTCTTTGTTTTTATTGTCTCTCTTCTTCTATTTCGGCCCTAATGTTGTCGGAAATGTTGTCGGAAGGTGCTGAAATGTTGGAAAACTCTGAATTTGTTGTCTTATGCTTGTTGTTAAAATGACATTAAAATCAAATACACGTATTTGATGTTATAATAGGATTCTGTTTCCGTAGTTCACTTAGAAGCGGGGCACGTAGATATTAGGAACATGAAGGGTAATGCAGAGGTTCGGGACCACTTCCATTTTATAATTTTTATGTACAGGGTGCCCCACCTCTCAAAAATACAGAACCTACATTTTTTTTTAATAAAACTAAATTTCCATTTCATAATTTTTATGTACAGCGTGATAAAAAACAACAAACAAACAAAAAAAAACAAACAAAAACAAACAAAAGCAACAAAAAACAAAAAAAAAAACCCAACAAAAACCAATCGGAACCCACATTTCTTTAAAAAAAAAATAAAACTACACTTTTTTTTCTTTCAGAATATAATAGTCAACCTTGTGCCCAGCATATTTGAAAAATATTCCCCAATATGTCATGATCAAGGAAAAATGTTTTGCCCAAAGGCCCATTTTACCAACAAATTTTACACTGTGGTACAAGCTAAATTTCAGGAAAAGTTGTTAGGCGCCAATCAAAAAGGCAGAACTTTTGACTGAGTTTAGAAATTCAGAGAGTTTGAAACTGTGAAAAAAAATCTAAATTCTTAATGCGTAAGAGGCACATATTCATGTTGGAGAATAATTGCCAGGAAAGAAAGGAAGGTTGATGTTGCACGGGACTCAGTGGCGACATGAACAGGTTTGTATCCAAATCAGCGGTGCTCATTTGTAGATGTTTATCACGACAGAACGACTCTCTTCAACCGCCTCTGCCTATAGATTTAATTCTCTGAGGACGTACTATCAGGTTATGGAATGAATGGAATATACTAATGAAATGGCACCATCTGAGTGAGAATAGAATGTAGAAGGGAACTAACTTGTTCCAGTGATGACAGACAAAAGTCTTGCTCAAGATGAACTGATTCAGATGTTTCACTGCGACTGGTTGGAAAGATGCAATACCCTAAGGTGTACCTGCAGAAGGTATGGACTAGAATGTACCTGTGCATATGGACATTGCTAAGATGGCAACTGTGACAATAAAAAAAATGCTCCAGTTATATATGATGATGATGATGATGAGGATGAGGAGGAGGAGGAGGAGGAGGAGGAGGAGGAAGTGTGAACAACTTTGAAAAAGAAAAAAAATATTATGACTTATGTGAATCGGGGTGGGGGTAGGAGTAAGCACATAGTATAAAGGGTGGCTCAATATCATTATAAACTTTGATCAAATTCCATAAAGGTTATATGCGTTCTGTTTTGGGGAGGAAGACAGTCAGCTTGCATATATACTGATAAATGCAATACGATCCGATTTTTTAAAAAATGATTTTTGAGGATATTTTTTAATGGTGCGTATTTTTTAATGGTGCGTATTTTTTAATGGTGTGTATTTATTTTTTAATGGTGTGTATTTATTTTTTAATGGTGTGTATTTATTTTTGATGGTGCGTATTTATTTTTTAATGGTGCGTATTTATTTTTTAATGGTGTGTATTTATTCTTGCATCAAAAAGAAATTACTTGTACTTTCATTGCCAAACTCAGACTCTACTGTCAGAAGTATATTTAAAAATAAGCAATACTACGAGGTGTGTCCGAAAAGTAATGCCTTCTATTTTTTTTACTCCGCTGAATAGATAAGAAGGGATTGCAAAGTGCATTGTTATGATGACTAAACTTATGCATTCATGATCTGAAAGTTTCATCTCTCTGTTGCATATATTGACGGTGTGAGACTCCAAGAAAGCAAAGCCTGTTATGGACGTGCGTCAGAAGCAAAGATGCTTCATTGAGTTCCTCCATGCAGAAAAATTTAACCGATCAACATTCACTGACACCTGTTGAATGTTTACGAAGCCGATGCAGTTGATGTCAGCATAGTTAAAAGATGATTTCAGTGTGGCAACAGTGATGTGTGACAAAGTGCATGACCGAGACATCAAAAGAATAGTTGTGACTATATGGAAAAATGCGTTCTGGAACACAATAGGTCGCCCGTTTTAATGGCACCACTCATGTCTTCGTAGCTCTTCAACATTTTAGTTTATCGATTTAAAAATAGGGAGTATTACTTTTGGAATTAAATATGAAGGTTAATATATATATATATATATATATATATATATATATATATATATATATATATATATATATATACGAGCAAACAATTAATAAAACATGTTAAAAACACTTTGAAATGAGTTAAAAACATATTTAATCTGAAAAGGAAATTAAGGATTAAGGACTATCCACTTATCTAGTGTTTCCTTTTCAGATTAAATATGTTTTTAACTCATTTCAAAGTGTTTTTTAACATGTTTTATTAATTGTTTGCTCGTATTATAAGCTATATCTCCTATTTGGTTTTATCGAGCTTTTACATCTGGCTGAGATAACTTTATAAATATTAATTCTTTAATATTTCTAATATACTTTAATTTTACCATCTTGGATCATTTGGGTAAATTTAATTGTAATTTTTATCTTATATATATATAATGATAAGATACTGAATCTATCTACAAAACAAAAATTGATGAATTGATGAATTCGGCATTGAAGAAACCAAAAGGTTGATATGCACTTAAATTAAACTACCAATCGCCCTTCGTAGACGAGTATTTAGCTAATATGAAGTTGGCTGAGTTTCTTGGAAGTTTGGATGCGTATGAAGAAGATGGAATATTCACCGACGATAATCTGTTGTGAGAGCTAAAGAAATAAAGAAACAGGAATAAAGAAAGTTCATTTAAATAAAAACCAAAAAAAAAAAAAAAAAATGTCTACTGATACAGACGAGATAAGGTACCAGCTTGACGCCTGCCACCATAAAAATGGACGGAGTCTCAGCGAAAAATGAATTAATCAGCACCAAATGATGGACGATTCCAAAGACCGTCGGGGGTGAGAGGATTGGGAGTGAAAAGGAATGGTAAAACACCGGTGGGCGAGACGGAAAGAGCGAACGAACTGGGAAGTTGAATGATAAAAATGGAAACAAAAAAGTCCATTTTCGATTTATGGAGACGTGTCTTCTGAAAAATCAAAAAAAAAAAAAAAAAAAAAGATAAAACCTAAAAAAAAAAGAAAAAGAAAAAGAAAGAAAACCAAACACTGCAATTAATTCAGTCGATGCCATCGATGTAAAACCCTTTTCTGCATGGGGACATTTTTTTTAAGTTGACACATCAACTATTGTATTGAAGATGAATAAAGGTAGCCATTTTTTTTTTAGTTTTTTGTTGTTGTTTTTTTGGTCTAAGAATGGATCATGGCTTTATTGTGAACTTCCCTTCTTCCTATCTGAAGACGAACACTGGCGTATTTTGACGGGTTTTAATAGAAAAATGAAATGATGTGAGATTAGTATATAAATATTATGATGATATGTCAAAGGTGATATATCTTTCCGATAAAGACACACACACACACACACACACACACACACACACACACACACACACACACACACATGTACATGAGAAGCGTTCCAAAAGTAATGCCTCCTATTTTTTCTTTCGCTGAACTTATGCATTCATGGCATAAAAGTGTCATCTCTCTGTTGCATATATTGACTCTAAGACTCTAAGACTCTAAGTAAGCAATCCCTGTTATGGACTGCGTCAGAAGCAGAAATGCGTCATTGAATTCCTGGCAAAAGAGTATTGAGAGTGGTAGTGACTATGTAGAAAAATAAATTCTTGAACACAAAAGGTGGCTCGTTTTATTGGTACCACTCCTGTCGTCGTAGCTCTTCAACTTTTACTTTTGGAACGACCCTCGTATATCATAGAATACTTGTCGCAGAACGACCAAAATGAATTCATCGGAAATATAACAGTTTTGCAGATTTTATCTCCCCCTTATGAAAAATTAAATTAAAATATAATGATACAAAACCATATGTCTAGAATCCTTATTTTAATCCGGCTAAAAGTTCATTAAATGATTTTGAGTCTCGAATATGGCTAAAATGTAATGCTTAAGTTTGGTGGATTTTAAGAAGAAATTGAAATTCAAAGGATTTTAATTAATTGATGTCTTGGTTCAAATTTAATGCAAATCTGAAATCGTGTTCGCATGTTATGCTTTATAAATTCTCAAAAGAAACTGAAATTTAGGTGAAAAAAGCAATTAAAAGAATCGTTTTGAGCATCGGAAAATAGGCAGAAAATTTTCAGATTTCGATAGTTAAAAAATTCCGATTTTTCCATTTCTCGATTCCGATTAATCGTCTTGAAGCTAGAATTGATTCTCTAACAAAGATAAAGGGAAATAAACAGAATTTAATAAACGAAATCGTAAAAAACAAGAACATCCATATTTACATCATCCAATCCAAACACCTATTGCCATAGTGACTGACCACACATATTCCCGTTTATATTATTTTAATTGAATTTTTCTTTTACTCACGTTTACCCCTAACAAGGCATACCATCACTTGGACGTAAAGGGTTACTATTTAGGACCATACCTAGGAAAGATTAACAAGATGTTGATTTATTTACATTGAAACTTCTACATATCAGTACAGTTAGGGAAGCAGGCAGCAGAATGAAATTCTAAAGTCTGGCTGTCCGGGGGAAGAAACTATTAGAAAACTTTCCGGTATTTAGGGACCACAACAGTGAAGGGGTGTAATTTTGTTGCTAAGCGTGTTTGTTGGGGTACACGTGCAACGAGTTCATCAGGGCACATTCCATTAAAATACTTGTAAAACAGGCACAGAGATGCAACATTGCGGTGATGGGACAGGGATTAGAGTTTAGTAGACAAAGTGGGATGTATTAGATTGAAAACTCTTTTTTGGGCCCTATTAAAGAGGGAGAAACTACTAGAAACTTCACCAGCACAGATGTGGCAACACTACTCTATGCATGGGCGAATGGTGGCATTGAGGTGCAGGATACTCTCAGATATAAATAGTCTTCTAGCCCGATAGAGGGAACCCACCTCCCTCCCCTCGGGAGGCTTTTTCTGGCCTTCGGGCCAAGATCAAGGTGTAGTGTCTGTGTTATATAGATTTTATTATTATTATTAGACGATACCACTTGTGCGCGTATGTTACGTGAGTTCTTATTAGTAATGATATGAGTCTTAGTGAGAGTTCTTGTCTTATTACATATGATGTTGTATCTTAGAGAGAGAGATGTGTATGTAATGACATTTTATAACACAGACATATAATAACAATACAATTTACCTTTTTGTAGAAATCACAAACACAAAGATGAGCTTTATCCAAAACACATGATGAATTTATTTAATACGACCGGTCGGGATTCCCTCATTAAGAACTCAAAGTTTCACATCTTAGTTTCTGAAGTGACGTCTCGCTTCAGACGTCCGCCTGTCTGTCTCTCTGACTGTCTCTCTGACTGTCTCTCTGACTCTCCTCGACCAACTAACTCCCACTTGCTATATTGAGAAATCCATGCATCCCGGCCACGTGAGCAAAATTCACGTGTTTCATCATGCGCGACTTTGCACGTTTTCGACATTGATTTCCCAATAACCTATTTTTCTTGTGTTGTTTCCACAAAGGAATTTAACCTTCATATCTAATTTATTTAACCATATTTTATTATCCACATTCTTTTAACAATTGAATCGTTTATTTATTATTTATTTCATCCGAATTAACAATTTACTGGACATTCCATTTAAACCTATTGTTCTTTAAAACTTATGTCCAGGGTTCGATTTCTGCTTTCTCTTATTTCCATTTTAACTAATCTCTCTATTTTTATACTTACATGAACAGAGGACAGCCCTTATCATGTAACATCTGTTCCGGCGGATACTGCAACCAGGAACCATTGTCCTTGTGGCAATGGACTTCTGGTCAATGTAGGGGAGACCCTATATACCGGGAGGCTCTCATTATCCAGCTCCCTTTTCTCACCTCTCTATAGCTGGTCCCCCTTTCCCTTCCCCCTCTCCACATTAAAAAACGGCCTCATGCCTAATTTGTTCAGTGGGAAGCAAATAAACACAGCCCCCGCCCCCGCGGGAGGCGTTTTCTGGCCTTCGGGACAAGGTCAAGGTGTAGTATGTGTGTGGCAACAGAAATGTGTGACAAAAGTATGCGTTCAGGAGGGAAAACTCGCAAATTTTGTGAGGTTATTAAGAGTGCTCAATAAAAAAGAGCAAGATATGTTTTTATTGATATAGTCAAATTTAAATTTGTATATATCAATAAATATATATTCCTAGAAACAGTCAAGCTACGCTGATGAGAGGTAGTTACTTTGAAACACGCGTGTACGTAGATTACTGTTTTAAAAATAATAAAAATAAATAAAATGTTATATACGTCAAAATAAATTATGGGCGATTTTCTAAGTAAATAAAAATGAGCTTCGAGGCGAAGCCACTATTTAACCGTATTTATCGTTAAAACAACAACAACAACAACAACAAATCTCTCTCTCTCTCTCTTTATATATATATATATATATATATATATATATATATATATATATATATATATATATATATAAGAAAATAGTTGCATACTATTTGAAGGCACTTGTTTTGAATAGAAATTTGAATATTTTGAAAACTTTAGGTGTCAGGAAAAGATAAAATCATGTCACAAATGTACAGCTCGTACTTTTAAATTTCTTTTCCAGGACTTTCTTCCTCTATAACAACAAAATGAAGAAAAAAAAAACACTAAGAACTGAATAACTACCCCGATGAAGCTATTTTTAGCAAAATATTGCACTTACAACACCAACAAAAGGACATAAAAATGATTTTATCATTTTCCTTACTCCTAAAGTTTTCAAAATATTCAAATATATATATATATATATATATATATATATATATATATATATATATATATATATATAGAGAGAGAGAGAGAGAGAGAGAGAGAGATAGAGAGATAGAGAGAGAGAGAGATAAAAAGGAACAAACCGTATTATGTGTTCATCAACGTTTCGTCTTTATTTCGAGACTGCCTCTGGATAAATTATATATCTATAATATAAAGCTGAATATGTGTGTGTGTGTGTGTGTGTGTGTGTGTCACGAATAGGCTCCTATATGGTTGACTATTTTAAAAAAACTGATTACATATAATGATAGAAGATGTATCGAGACACAGGAATGGGTATGTTTGATCTGGCAGAACGGTGGTTCATTAAAATTGTGGGGTCTGTGTTCGCGCCTAGTCCACAAAGTATGGAAATAAAAAATGTAAAAATTAAAAAAAAACGTTTACAAGTGTTTTTGATATAGATGTACATAAGAATACTTTGATAAGTATGTTTTAACTTAAATAGGGATGGTATAATAAAATTATGGGGTCTGCGTTCGCGCCTGGCCTCCATAGAATGGAAATAGGCACAAACTTTAATAAAGATTTTTCATATCTATCTGCGTAAGTATACTTTGATAATTATGTTTCAGTTTGAAGAAATATGGTATAATAAAATTATGGGGTGTTCGTTCGCACATAGAATGGAAATATGTCACAAAGTTTAACAAGGTTTTTTAATATAGATCCACAGAATATTGTGATAAGTGTTTCAGTGTGAACAGGTATGGTATAATAAATTATAGGGTTTATCTATTTTATTTTTACTTTCATCATATTTTGCTTTGGTTTTGATACCCTCAAATTCGAAGCTATCTCGTTACAACCTTTTCTTTTCATAACCTAACATACTTTCATAAATCAGAGTCCATTTTCTGAAGGCTGTTTTTGAACCCAGTCAACGATGGGTACTTTTGCTAGTATATATATATATATATATATATATATATATATATATATATATATATATATATATATATATATATAATTATTTTTTTACTATAATAATTAAATACCTACAGACACTAGTGTTTCATCTTTTCGGGATTCTTCAGTGCAGGGTGTCACGATTACTACCAGTCGAACGATTCGAACCCCGCGACATCTCTGGCTCGATTAGTGGAGGCCGTATCCATTCGGCTACTATTAACCGTGTGAAGTAGCGTTGAATTTTAAACATTTTAATTTAAATGTTCATTACGTCAGACAGACAGTGATCAAATCGTTATACGATGATCTACGCATAAGAGCTAAATTGACCGACTTTTAAATTCAACGGAAAGTGCTTAACGATAAGAAACGAATTTCTTTAAAGGGGCTGTCATAATTATTTTTTTACTATAATAATTAAATACCTACAGACACTAGTGTTTCATCCTTTCGGGATTCTTCAGTGCAGGGTGTCACGATTACTATCAGTCGAACGATTCGAACCCCGCGACACGAGATTAATAATAATAATAATAATAATAATAATAATAATATATATATATATATATATATATATATATATATATATATATATATATATATATATATATATATATATTATTAATATTTTTCGCCAAAATTTAATTAAAATTCGGCTTTGTTCATATACCAATAAAATCAAAATCAATATTAATTGGATCAATTATTTTAGCTTCATGATTATCAGTTTTCATAATCAAGCATGCGTATAATATTTTTGCAAAAATCAAGACTACAAAATAGGTGGTGTATTTCCTTATGTATTACAATTGTTTCATAATCATTTGGATAAATTTAAACATTATATTATTTAAAAATATTCCCAAAATAGCTACTCTTTAGACACCAAAATACATTTGTCATATATATATATATACGAATAGATTAATTATCCTTATTTTAAGGGAACAAGGAGTTTGTACTGACCTCGTTCATCCTCATTTTATTTTATTTCTTTATTTTTTTATTTCGATTCCCTTCGAAATGAGCAAGTATTCAACTTTCGTATTATTTTTAAATGATATTTCTACAATTTTCTATTTTATAATTATTTTTTCTCTCTGATTTATTTATTTATTTATTTATTTATTTACTCCCCAACTCCTAAACTACACCTTTCAGATTTCAGTCTATTGATATGTCAAACTATTCATTTCTCAATTTGCCTTAGTTTCGTATAAATTTTTATTTACATGTTACGATATATTTATTTTCCCTTTTTCATTTTACCTACTATTTTTAAGAACAACCATGAATTAAAAAGTTTATTTAAATAATCTTAGTTAATATTATCTTCAGATCATACTGGTTATGTAATTAATTTAAAAGTTAAATCTACCATTTTCCACCTTATCCTTATATAAACATGATATTTTTATTTTTTAATTTTAACTATTCCCGTATCATTCAGTATATCAAGACATTGTAAGGGACATAATTCGATTTTGCCTATGCCCATATGCACATGGGCATGATTACAAAATCCGAAAATTGGGAGAGAAGTTGCAATTACCTTTCATTTTTTTTCTTTTATTACGCCATTAAAAGAAATAAATGGCAAGATAAACAAAATCTTGAAATTTGTAAAATAGACTTTTGTCATTTATTTGTTATATGCTCTGTAATTATATTGAGCTTCTTAAATTAAATATCAATCTATAAAAGTGAAAATGTGTGTGTATGTGTGTGTACATTTCCCTACCAAATAACTCTGTCAATTTTCGGTCTAGAGACTCGAGATTTGACAAAAGGAGTATTGAGAATTGATAAAATCTTTTCAATCCGTTTTCAGCCAGAAATTTGGCTAGCAATGGGTCAAAATTCAACGATTTGACCTTTGAAAACTCTACCAAACTCCTCCGCCAATTTTAGATTTAAACACTTGAAATTTTAAATGTAGGTTACTTATACATGGATCAAACTTTTAATTTGATTTACGCCCAAAAAATAAATGTTAAGGGGTCATAATCGGGGTTAAGTTTAAAAAAAATGACCTCTGCGATCTCTACCAAATTACTCTTGATCAAAAATTGGCTGAATAATTTGGAAGAGACCGCAAAGTTAATTTTTTTAAAAACTTTGACCCCAATTATGACCCCTTAACCTTTATTGTTTTGGGATCAAATCAGATTAAAAAGTTTGATTTATGTTCAAGTAACCTATTTCTAAAATTTCAAGTGTTTAGACCCAAAATTGGCGGAGGAGTTTGGTAGCAGCAGTCAAGCTGCACTTTCAATATACCAACTACTAAATGCGATTTTACACCTTGCTGCCTTCTTCGTCCACCCGGCTCCAGCTCTCCTCTCCAATTCTTGTCCCAACTCCCGCACTCGCAGCTCTTGCGACTTCAGCTTCCTCTTGCAGTCTCTAACTTTAAGTAGTTCCTGCAGATTCTTCTCCAGTTCCCGACTCTCTCCTACTGCTCCTACTCCAGTGGCTCTTTCCAGTAGCACTTGCTCCAGCTCCTTCTTGGACCAGCGGTTTCAACTCTAGCTCCTTCTAACAGTTCCTGTCTGTAACCTTCGGCTCCCTGTTAATATCGAACTCTCTGTTGCAGTGTCCACTAATGTAAGCCACCCTGTTCCAGTGCCCGTCAACGCCCGGCTCTCTGTTCCAGTAACCACCGATACCCGGCTCCAGGATCCAATCCATCTCTGCAATCACTGTTCTTGTTGATCCAGTCCTTGGCCACGCCCACACGAACCAGACCTACCTGAGACATATCCCACCCCAGGGACGTCCGCATCAACTTCCGTGTGACGTCATTCCATGCTGTTCAGGATCCAGCTTCCTCAATTCCATTCCTGTAACCACTGTTCCTGTCGATTCATCTCTTGTTGTTTATTTATAAAAAGTATTTTTAGAGGCGGCGAACTTTAAATTAAAGTAAATCACAAAAAAAAAAATCTTTTTATCGTACAAATATGTAGTTCATTCAAAAGATTAATTTTTGGCATTTATAATCTAAATACAATTTGGGGCATATGACTCCTGCGGCTCACGCGTTTATGACGTAATCTAAAGATCCAATTTTCACAAACTCTGCACATTAAATTAAGCTGTACGTATTTTAAGTTTAAATTATGCTGTATATATTTCGAGAATAGCATGTCGAATGTTGTATTCCAAATGGTCTATTGTGTCTAGCTTATCAGCGTAGACATGCGACTTTACATATCCCCAAAGAAAATAATCTAATGGGGTTAAATCGCACGAACAAGGTGGCCAGTTAACAGGTACATTTCATGAAATCATCCGTTCATCAAATGTTTCTTTCTGGTAAACTGATCATATTTGCAATTTGCAAACACTGCTCGATTGCTAGTTTCTTCACGATGAATTGCCAAACCAAGCTGAACTCAAAATAACCGGTAGCTGCCATCCTTGTAGTTAAAGAAAATAGAGTTGTCAATGTAAAGTTCGCAACCACTAAAAAACACTTCATATATGCTCTGTTGTTATATCTCAACAAAGATCGAGCTTCCGATTTAAAAAGGAATTGGTATATATAAAGACTGGAAAATATGTATTTGTTTTGTGAAAATTTACGCGTTTGCGAATATTTTCCATTTTTATGTATACACAACGGGTAGCAGTTTATGCACAAACATGTGTGTGTGTTTGCGAATGCACGTGCGTGTGTACATTATTTTCGGTAAATTAATTTTACCTTCCCTGGAACTGGGACGAATATTCTTTAAGTTTATTGATTTCTGAACAGTTACTGAAATAAAATGAACACACACACACACACACACACACACACACACACACACACACACACACACACACACACACACACACACACATACACACACACACACACACGCACACACACACACACACACACACACACACACACACACACACACACACACACACACACACACACACACACGTACGCGCGTGCGGAGCAGAACCCCGGGATACGGTGGCCCTAGGATACGTTTTTTAGGTAACGATGTAAAATACGATGTTTTTCCGGCCCCTGGTTACGGTATTTTCCCCGTTTTACGTGTTATTTATAATGTTATTTGATTATATACATGTGTATTATATACTGTACTGTATTTTGTTACTAATTTTTAATGCCGTATCGCGGGGATCTACTGTATTATGGAAATCGCTCGAGACAAGGCGTAAAACTACTTGATTTAAAGAGCTAACAAGAATGAAAGATGATTACTGCAAAGACAGGAGATGCCTATGACCTTAGTCTTGAAAAGACCAAGGCTATAGTTAGGAGGAAAACACGGAGTACAAAAGGATTCCCCAACTTTGCAGTCCTTGGAAAGAAGCTACTGAAATAAGAAGCTGTATCACAATGAGGTATTAAAACAACGAATTGATGGAGACAACTAGACCAACGAGTCAAATGAGCTTGAACAAAGGAAGCAGGAAATAGATAAGACAATTCTGAGGACACATGACATAATAGTATTTGTAGAAAAGACTGAGCCTAACAACATCATGTCTGTGAGAGAGGTTGCAGTGAAGCAGAAAGGGTGGAGGCCAATCAAATTGCAGATAAATTTCTGCGATTCCAAATAGGACACAGATTCACCAACGCAAATATGATAAATAGTATTCCATGCATGGTTTGATAGTAGATCTGTAGATATAGAAAATAGCCTCGGATGTGAGAAAGTGTTTAGAGCGATTGAGGGAACCGATTCTACGAGAAGCAGTAATAGGAATGGATTTAATATATGGACTCCCAGAATATTTTGATGAGAAAGAAAGATCAAAAAGAGTCTATTTCTCATTGATTGAAATACAATAGCTGAGTCTTAACAGAATGAAACGAAAGAAGCCATTTCTTACATCAACCAATAACTGAACTCTGATCAACTTCTAGATCAACTGTGTGCTCTTATCTAAAAAGAAAATGAGCTTAGGCATTTGGACAATGTTTGAACATTTTTGAGTTACATACCCATCTTAGCAGCACTCGAATAGCGTAGCGTTTAGGATGCTAGGCGGCTGAGCTTAAAACTTGGCTTGAGGTAGTTGCTAGTCTAGCTGCACTCATGAGCGGTGATACAGCGAAACAGTACTGTATGTGAATGACTATATATAATGAGAGAGAGAGAGAGAGAGAGAGAGAGAGAGAGAGAGAGAGAGAGAGAGAGAGAGAGAGTAAAGACTGAGATGGAGAATAAGGGTAGTCGATTATGAATTACGAAATGGTGTGAACATTTTTTCTTTTCCGCGATAATGGGCAAGTGGGGTGCTGGAATATGGACGACTGCGCATTCCAATGTTCGACTTCGTCGAACGATTCTCAACGAAGATCGCAAATGGTTGCTAATTGACGCCAGATTAAAGGCTTTCAATGGTAATGAAGTCATCGGCTAAAAAAGATCGATGCCAGTGGACGGTGCTTTGGTAAATATTGCATTGTCGCCAAAGACTTCCTCAATATCAACAACAAAAAATGGGGAATAAAAGTAATAAGGGCGCGAAAAATACCAAAAAGCAAACAAAACAAAATGGCGAACAGTAAAAGAGAGGAAATTGAAGAATCACGACTTTTGAAACCTCATCATGAAACAGTTTAGATTTTTATTTCTTGTTTTAATGTTATTGTTTGTTATCGTAAGAATTTTATCTCACAGTTCCGTTAACCCTCTAATAACAAAAGCACACTTTTTTTTGAGCCGGAAAGTTTTAGTGAAATCACGAACTAAAATTATGTCGAATTTTCCAACTTCTTTTTATTTTCCCTTTTCTCCCCCTCCGCCTTCCCCTCTCTCTTGTAGCCTCCTCCTATTCGCCCTCCTTCTCTTCCTTCTCCTTGTTGTTGTTCCTGTTCTTCTCGGTTTTGTTGTTGCTGTTTTTGTTATTTTTGTTTTCGTTGTTCTTCTTCTTGTTTTTCTGATTGTTGTTGTTGTTGTTGTTGTTGTTGTTGTTGTTGTTGTTCTTCTTCTTCTTCTTCTTCTTCTTCTCTGATCCTTTTTAATGTCGAACTTTATCCCAGATTGGATTTTCGCTTTTGCCAAAGCCATTCTCGAAGACAATACCAAAAAGAAGTCCAATAACAGAAGTTAAAATTTTCCGCACGACACGTAAAGCCTACCCCCTTCAAGCAAGTACATCCTTATCCATAATCGTCCATTAACCTATCGGTTTGCCCTCTGTCCACCGAGATTCCTTTCAGTCCTACAAACGACCCTAAATCCGTATATCACACCTTATCCAAAAACCACCGCAAAAAATCGTCCACCAATTCACTTTTCGGGTTGCAATTCTCGGGCAGACATATATTTTTTTTGTTTTTACTTTTAAAAATTTGCTCAAAGGATTATCTCCTTTGCTTGGAATATTTACAAGCATAAACGGCAAACGTCTTCGATCAGATTGCTGCACCGCCATTACGCTGATAATAATAATAATAATGTGTTGGGTGGACATATTTATTTGCGAAACTATTCAGGATGATTGCGTTTGGATTACGGCGCACAGCCCACCGGCCTGAACACTTAGGCTAAATCTCGATTCGGCTTAAAGTATAGAGATGGTTATAAGCGGGAATTATCTGTCCAAGGGACATAATCCTGAAACGTTTCTTTTACATTTTGCCTTTAATGTATTCACTGCTTAGTTTCGGAAGATATTTCTACGTTTTATACTTGCGAATGAAAACTATCTGATATTTTTTGCTGATGAATCACAACTCATCAAGGCTGAAAGCTACTCGAGGGTTAACGAGAAAGATTGATCGTCAGCTGTATGAGTAAGAATATCATGAGTGAATTGAAAATGATTAATGAAATTAGCTGAGTTTTTTTTTCTTTTTAAATACTAACCAGGAAAAGTATCATTTTATATCAGTTTCATCAAAAGTGCACATGCACTTGGTAACACACACGCACACACGGACGCACGCACACACACACACACACACACATATATATAGATGAAATATTCGCTTCAGTAAGGGATGATATCACTGGAATAAAATATGTAAGAGATAGATAGATAGATAGATAGATAGAGAGAGAGAGAGAGTGTGTGTGTGAGAGAGAGAGAACGAGAGCGAGATAGATAGATAGATAGATAGAGAGAGAGAGAGAGAGAGAGAGAGAGAGAGAGAGAGAGAGATAAGGAGAATGGACACCACATCCAACAAACTAATAAAAACGTCTATTGTTAGAGATAAACGGTGATTGAAAATCAAAATAAAACAAATTATAATAATAATAATAATAATAATAATAATAATAATAATAATAAAAAAGTTTCATTGTTGATTTAATGAGCGAAACGTTAAATTTTAAATCATTTTTTTCTATAATTTGTTACTAACGATTTGAATCTCCTTACAAGCCTGGATGAAAATTATACTCCCCCCAGTAAACATATTAAAACGTTCAAGAAGTGAAGTTACACAGCACGATATAATAAAAAACAAAACGGGGATAAGGGAAAAATCCTAAAGTCCTTCCCATTCAAACAAAATAAATAAGATAAAAAAAACTAAATATGCATGTACACATGTACTTGAATACTTGAATAATCGTTTTAATGTGTGTATATATATATATATATATATATATATATATATATATATATATATATATAGTCATCCACATACAGTACTGTTTCGCTGTTTCACAGCTCATCAGTGCGGCTAGACAGGCAACTACCTCAAGCTAGGATTGAAACCCGACCGTTTGTACGGCAGTCAAGGATATATATATATATATATATATATATATATATATATATATATATATATATATATATATATAATTGTGTATATATATAAGCATAGAATAAGCCAACCTTTCCGCACGCACATTTATAATTTCAGCCCAGGACTTTTCCTTTTTCACTTGCATGTAGTCTGTAGTCGTTTTTCTTCTACATTTTTCCAGCGAAATCCTCATGATGTCCCCTGAAATGGGGACGAAACGTTGATTACTATTTTATTAATTCTCGGTTTTCCTTCTCAAATAACATAATGTCAACCATCGCTTGTATTTTTATTTTATTTTTTACTCATATATATACTAGCAAAAGTACCCGTCGTTGACTGGGTTCAAAAGCAGCCTACAGAAAATGGACTCTGATTTATTAAAGTATGATAGGTTATGAAAAGGAAGGGTTGTAAAGAGATAGCTTCGAATTTGGGCAAAATATGATGAAAGTAAAAATAAAATAGATAAACTCCATAATTTATTATACCATATCTGTTCACACTGAAACACTTATCACAATATTCTGTGGATCTATATTAAAAATCTTGTTAAACTTTGTGACATATTTCCATTCTATGGAGGTCAGGTGCGAACGAACACCCCATAATTTTATCATACCATATTTCTTCAAACTGAAACATAATTATCAAAGTATACTTACGCAGGTAGATATGAAAAGTCTTTATTAAAGTTTGTGCCTATTTCCATTCTACGGAGGCCAGGCGCGAACGCAGACCTTACAATTTTATTATACCATCCCTATTTAAGTTAAAACATACTTATCAAAGTATTCTTATGTACATCTATATCAAACACCCTTGTAAACGTTTTTTTTAATTTTTACATTTTTTATTTCCATACTTTATGGACCAGGCGCGAACGCACACCCCACAATTTTAATGAACCACCGTTCTGCCAGATCAAACATACCCATTCCTGTGTCTCGATACATCTACCATTATATGTAATCAATTTTTCTTAAATAGTCAACCATATAGGAGCCTATTCGTGACCAGACACACACACACATACACACACAGACATTCAGTTTTATATTATAGATATATAAGAAGACATATATGCATATATATATATATATATATATATATATATATATATATATATATACACACACAAAGAATTGTCAAGAATTGTGTATCTCAACTTACTAAAAGAATAAACGATAAGATGGTCACCATCTTAAAATTTGGAATATAGACTTTTGTCATTTATTTGTTATATGCTCTGTAATTACATTGAGCTTAATCAATTAAAGTATTGGTATAAATAAAAGGTGAAATATAATTGGAGAAATATATTTCTACATAAATATACTCACTCACATATCTATATGTGTGTGTGTGTATATGTGGATGTATGTGTATCTATCTATCTATCTATCTATCTATCTATCTATATATATATATATATATATATATAGATACACATACATCCACATATACACGTGTGTGTGTATATGTGGATGTATATATATATATATATATATATATATATATATAGATAGATACACATACATCCACATCCACACACACACACACACACACACACACACACACATATATATATATAGGCGGCAAAAAGAAATTCTGCGCTTGTATTTTTTTCAAAAACTGCAAATTTAAGCTAAATTTAATGTAACTGTTTAAATAAAACTGAACCTCATTTGATTCGCTTTTTATTCTTCTATTATTTTACCTGTTCATATTTGACTTTTAATTGAAATATTCTAGTGTCCACGTCAATTTAAAAAAATAACTTTAAATTGAGGAGGCAAAAAGAAAGTCCGCACAATGGAAAATTGTTATTTTTAAGACATTAATGCAACACAAATACAACAAGAACAAAATGAACTAGTTAATATTTAGTAGCATATCCCTTTCTGCAATTTGACAGCCTGCAATATTTTGGAAATTCCTTGAATTAGATTGCAGAAATACTCGGGGAAAGCGCATCCCACTTTTCTGTAAGTTTTGTCTAAATTTCCTCCTAATTTTAAATTTTATTGCGTAGCTGTTGCTTGATGTAATGCCATACGTTTTCGATAGGATTGAGGTCTGGAGATTATGCGGGCCAATCCAAACACAGAATATCATGCTCTTCCGGGAACCTCTTGACATTGCCAGCCGTGTGAATGGGATCATTATTCTGCATGAAGATGGGATTATCATCCAAATTCCGACCAAAGTATGGTAGAAAATGCTCAGTTAACATATTAATGTACTTGGTCGAATTAATTCGACCTTGTAAGCGAACTATAGGCCCTGGACCATTGGTACTAATAATGCCTCACACCAAAGCTGAACCTCCACCACCTTGCAGCTTTGAAACTGAGCACCTAGGATTAAATTCTTTGTCTTTCCTCCGATGGACGTACTACCAACCATCACTGCCTAACCTATTGAACTTGCTCTCGTAGCTAAAAAGCACTTTTGACTAATATAAAGAGTCATGATCTTCATTGCATCTGACGAATTTCGAACAGCGCTTTCTGTTCTTTACGGAAAAAATTGGCTTGCAGCTTGCAGCATATCCTCGCAAATTAAATTCCTTTAATCTGTTCTTGACAGTAGAAAGAGAGCACTTTTTAACAAGATTGCACTGTTGTTGGGTTTGGGGAGGCGTTTCAAATCTGTTTCTAAGGATGCGGATCTTGATAGCATTGTCTTCCCTGATAGAAGTAACCCTAGTACAACCAGATTTAGGGGCATCACGAACACTGCTGGTGTTTTGGTGCTTTTGCACAGTCTTTCGTACCGTTTTCTCATCACATTTCAATCTGCGGCCGATTTTTCGATTGGATAAACCAGAAAGGTGGAAATTAATGAGCTCTTGACGATCACTAAGAGAAAGTCGTGTCATATGGACTAAATGTTACATTGTATAACCTGAAACAAGAACAATTACTATTAGAGATGCTGTGTTGCTTGATGGTTGATATTTTAAACTGATTTAGGGGCGATAATTTAAGCTGGTTGTAAGCGAATTTGTTGCTGCGGACTTTCTTTTTGCCTTCACAATTTGAAATTACTTTTTTAAATTGACATAAACACTTGAATGTTTCCATTAAATGTCAAATATTAACAGGTAAAATTATAGAGGAATAAAAGGCGAATCGAATGAGGTATAGGTTGTTTAAACAGTTACATTAAATTTAGCTTAAATTTGCAGTTTTTGAAAAAATTACAAGTGCGGACTTTCTTTTTGCCAGCACTGTATATATAGGGTCCCGTATATGTTTTTAAAATCTCTTAAGTTTAAGTCTTAAATTTTAGACATTTTTAGAATGGAAATCATGTAATAAATTTGGATCAAAATTGGAAGAAGTATTCTAAAGATAGGGTTAAACAGCATCACATCTGAAGTTTTATCATCATAAGTGTTGTGTCACATAAAACTGTTGTTCGGATGAATTTATTTTACTCGTCCTGAGACAGGTTGAAATTGAAATCAACCAAAAGCATAGGAAACCAAAAGAAATGGAACTGCCAAAAATTACACACAAAACACAAACACTAGTGGTGGCACCTGTCTTGGCTGCTATCACACAAAATGGTTATGAATGGTTAAGGAAAATAGGAAGACCGAGGAGGAAAATCACCACCCAGACCTGGAACCTTATGATGGGCTTACTGTTACTTAAATTTCGACGAAGTTCAATGATCGTTGTCAGTGGAAAATCAATTGTAAATGGCTGTTACAATAACGCATAATGATTTGCAGTATTTATCGAAATAGGGAACAGTACATGAAATCTTTGAAGACTTGCAGGCACTCAGTCTCCAGGGAACACTACTTCTTATTAGGAGTGAACGATCGTTTATAATGATTTGTACGAAAACCAACAGTGAGTAAATATTAATAAACGACCTTCCTGATTCAATTGTTTTCTCATGCCACCACACTATTCTCAACATGTAGTCAAATGATATTCGAGGCAGTTGTTGAATCTATAGCAAATATAGTGGAATGGGATACTAAATAAATGGTTAAATTTAATGATACTAATATGAGACTCCTTTTCTTTAACAATTATAAGAAAGCTTAACAACGATTGATTGCCATGGCTGATAGTATTCTTCCGGAGTTTCTGATATTCAAACTCATTGGTCTAACATTCACAGATAACATGAGTTGGAATATATACATAGAATATACTGTAAAAAAAATGAGCTCATTTTAGAGGGCTAAAAAATTCTCGCACCTGCCAGTATTCTACATCTTTACTTTACATGGAGCATTGCTGCCACATCTGGGCTGTTGTTTCAATCACTAGTCTCTTCCTTTAGACAGGGTTAAAAATTCTCTAGACTAATAGATCCAACACACTCTACAAAGCTTTAACTTTTGTCCCATCGCCGCAATGTTGACTCATGTGTTTATTTTACTACTACTTCAACGGAATGTGCTCCGACGAACTTGCTGTACATGCTTCCTTCAATATAAATACTCAACAACCTCGACAAGTAGCAAAATCACCCCCTTCACAGTAAATGTTCCCAGATGCCGGAAGGCTTTTTGCTCTAATAGCTTATTTCCTCTAATTGCATGCCTTTAGAATTCCCTCATTACTCACTGTACCACCACGCAGAAATTTAAATGTAATATGAACAAACATCTCGCTGCACAACTCCCCACCTAGGATTCCCTTAAAACCTGCCCACTAATTCACAATAGCCTCTTATGTGTCCGTGGCATTTGGCTTTGTTTGGGGCGAACTGAAATAAAAAAGCAATACAAAAACCAATATACCAAATCCACAAATTATAATGATAGCCAAATTCAAAGAAACAACAATTGTTACTAATAGAATTAATGAAGAACTAATTGATAGCAACCAAGCATTAACAGAGAATAGGTGGAATAAAAATAAAATAAAACCGATGTGTGATTTAATCTGCCGCTCTTAAAACGTGTCTAAACTACAATTCTGAAAAATGCATGTGTTTGGTGACTTCAATGCCCACCATAAAATTGGCTGTTTTCTCAGGTTACACAGATGTAGATGGACGCTCTGTTTATAGCTTCTCTATAGTCCATCCCCTCACACAGACAGTCATATTCCAAACCCGCCACCCAGATAGTGACCACTAGCAAGCTTCACATCTAGACCTATTCCTTACCACAATACATGCCCACTGTCCACTCAGAAACGCAGACCACCCACTGGTATCAGTAAACATCACGCTCAAATCCTAGCCCCAAGGTGAGAAGCCATTGCTTAAAACGACAAGGTAATACAAAAGGGCTGACTGGGAAGCTATTAGAAAACACACTCGAGATGCCTCTGACTTTCACCTCTTCTCAGCCATGAAGCTATTTTTGAAAGGAAAGCGTTTCCCAGATGATGCAGCCTTGATTTCTGAAGTCACGTCGTGGTTGGAGGACCAACCTGGGGTGTTCTACAAAAACGGTCTCCAGAGCTGCATCAAACGATGGGAGAAATGCATAACTCTGAGTGGTTCCTATGTAGAGAAAGACTAATAACTGTGCCAAGTTTCGTTGCTCCACTGCTATGGGAAGTGAGCCAGGGGCATTACTAATTGCACGCACCTCGTAAGTATATTTTTAATATATTTTTTAATCTACAGAATTTAACTTTAATCATTAAACCTGTATATATAATTATAAAACTCAGATGATCTTGTAACGATGTATATAACCCACTTTCCTGTTTACGACATCCGGTTGCGCATGCGCGCATGCGCGCATGACCTGTGCACTGAAATATTAACGTTATTATTTGGAAATTATTATTTAACATGGGAAGAGTGGGGTTTAAATTAACTTTAACGTAATACAGAAATGAATGATTTAAAAAAGAGCAGACAGTATTAACAATCGTTTCTTTGAATAATATAAACGCGAAAAAAAAAAACCCAAAAACAATTTGGACGCTGAAATATTAACGTTATTATTTCGAAATTATTATTTAATATGGGAAGAGTGGGGTTCAAACGTAAATGTAATACAGAAATGAACGATGTAAAAAAAAAAGCAGATATATCAAAATTTGAATTTAACTATAATAAGTATTATGTTATCTGTTCAGTGCACATTTACCTATAAGTATGGCCAACCACTTATAATTCAGTAACTGTAATTTTTTTTCAAAAATAATCAATTATAATAAACAGAACGACTCATAGAAATCTATCTATATTCTTTTTTCATTTTAATATACTTTCATAGAAATGTTTCTGTTATGTCAAAAAAACTATTTTCTTTACGTCACATGTGTCACGCTTGTGCATTAATTCCATAGCTAATATAACCTACTGACCCAACGGGTCACGGGTAGTCTAATATATATATATATATATATATATATATATATATATATATATATATATATATATATATTTATATATCGTTGCCGGGTACGATTCTCTCGACCAGCGGTAATAGTGACACCCTGCACTGATTCCCGAAAGGAT
>NC_136499.1:22554187-22566687 GCF_053919585.1 Euprymna scolopes | reverse complement strand
GGCTCATAGAATACCTTCAAGCGAAAATTCATAAAAATCGACCCAACCGTTTTGGAGTTAATAGGGAACGAATTAATAGACACACAGACACACAAAGTTCCTTTTATATAATAGTAGAAGTAGAGATAGCGATTTGACGAATTTGCTTTTCTTCCTCTACTTTCATTAAACACTAAGTATAAATGATTAATTTTTTAACACAAGATAATTACTGACATTTTTTTCGTTTATCTTTTTGTTTTAAATGAATTTTTTCTATTTAATTTATTTCCGTTTTCATTCCTTTAATTGTAGTCCAATTGCAAATATGTTGTTGTTTTTTTTCCTCCATTCTTTTTAAAACTTCCTGTTTCTCTATGATTTGCAATTAAATATGATGATTATTTTCTTCTTTTTAATTTCATACATTCTCTTTGTAGATGCCTTCCTTTTGTCTTCCTGCGTTGAAGAATTCATTAATCATTGCTTTGTTTTTCTTAAAAAGGTTCAACGATAGTTTTTCACTTTTTCTTCTTTCTTTTCTTCTTTTTATTTTCCTGTTCTATTCTTCCTCTTCGTTCATCTCTTCTTTCTTTTTTCTATCAATATTTATTATATTATATTTTTTCTATTTATTCATTATACAACAACCGTTTCACCTTTTCGTATTTCCTGTTCTTAAAAATATAGTTTTAGTGATTTTTATCTTATTTTTTCTTTACTTTTATCTCCATTTCATTTCCATTATTTTTCCATTTCACTTTTCTGTTTCATTTCTTTCCACTTTAATTATACATTTTCTATTTCCTTCATTTCTTTTGTTTCTTCTTGATCTCCTATAAGTCTTCCATTATATTTTCGCTTTTTTTCTATTTACCATTTCTTTCATTCATTCTTTTCTCTATTTCCTCCTTTCTTCCTCTCGCCATTCATTTCTTTGTCTTCATTTCATTTCTTAATGTTTTCATTTCTTTGTGTCTTCATTTCATTTCTTAATGTTTTCATTTCTTTGTGTCTTCATTTCATTTCGTAATGTTTTCATTTCTTTCCGTCTTCATTTCATTTCGTAATGTTTTCATTTCTTTGTGTCTTCATTTCATTTCTTAATGTTTTCATTTCTTTCCGTCTTCATTTAATTTCTTAATGTTTTCATTTCTTTCCGTCTTCATTTCATTTCTTAATGTTTTCATTTCAATGTGTCTTCATTTAATTTCTTAATGTTTTCATTTCTTTGTGTCTTCATTTCATTTCGTAATGTTTTCATTTCTTTCCGTCTTCATTTCATTTCGTAATGTTTTCATTTCTTTGTGTCTTCATTTCATTTCTTAATGTTTTCATTTCAATGTGTCTTCATTTCATTTCTTAATGTTTTCATTTCTTTCCGTCTTCATTTCTTTCTTAATGTTTTCATTTCTTTCCGTCTTCATTTCATTTCGTAATGTTTTCATTTCTTTCCGTCTTCATTTCATTTCTTAATGTTTTCATTTCTTTCCGTCTTCATTTCATTTCTTAATGTTTTCATTTCATTTCGTAATGTTTTCATTTCTTTGCGTCTTCATTTCATTTCGTAATGTTTTCATTTCTTTCCGTCTTCATTTCATTTCGTAATGTTTTCATTTCTTTCCGTCTTCATTTCATTTCTTAATGTTTTCATTTCTTTGTGTTTTCATTTCATTTCTTAATGTTTTCATTTCTTTCCGTCTTCATTTCCTTTCTTAATGTTTTCATTTCTTTCCGTCTTCATTTAATTTCTTAATGTTTTCATTTCTTTGTGTCTTCATTTCATTTCTTAATGTTTTCATTTCAATGTGTCTTCATTTAATTTCTTAATGTTTTCATTTCTTTGTGTCTTCATTTCATTTCTTAATGTTTTCATTTCTTTGTGTCTTCATTTTATTTCTTCATGTTTTCATTTCTTTGTGTCTTCATTTAATTTCTTAATGTTTTCATTTCTTTGTGTCTTCATTTCATTTCGTAATGTTTTCATTTCTTTCCGTCTTCATTTCATTTCTTAATGTTTTCATTTCTTTCCGTCTTCATTTCATTTCGTAATGTTTTCATTTCTTTCCGTCTTCATTTCATTTCGTAATGTTTTCATTTCTTTCCGTCTTCATTTCATTTCGTAATGTTTTCATTTCTTTCCGTCTTCATTTCATTTCTTAATGTTTTCATTTCTTTCCGTCTTCATTTCATTTCTTAATGTTTTCATTTCTTTGTGTCTTCATTTCATTTCTTAATATTTTCATTGCTTTCCGTCTTCATTTCATTTCTTAATGTTTTCATTTCTTTCCGTCTTCATTTCATTTCTTAATGTTTTCATTTCTTTCCGTCTTCATTTCATTTCTTAATGTTTTCATTTCAATGTGTCTTCATTTCATTTCGTAATGTTTTCATTTCTTTCCGTCTTCATTTCATTTCGTAATGTTTTCATTTCTTTCCGTCTTCATTTCATTTCTTAATGTTTTCATTTCTTTGTGTTTTCATTTCATTTCTTAATGTTTTCATTTCTTTCCGTCTTCATTTCCTTTCTTAATGTTTTCATTTCTTTCCGTCTTCATTTAATTTCTTAATGTTTTCATTTCTTTGTGTCTTCATTTCATTTCTTAATGTTTTCATTTCAATGTGTCTTCATTTAATTTCTTAATGTTTTCATTTCTTTGTGTCTTCATTTCATTTCTTAATGTTTTCATTTCTTTGTGTCTTCATTTCATTTCTTCATGTTTTCATTTCTTTGTGTCTTCATTTCATTTCTTAATGTTTTCATTTCTTTGTGTCTTCATTTCATTTCGTAATGTTTTCATTTCTTTCCGTCTTCATTTCATTTCTTAATGTTTTCATTTCTTTCCGTCTTCATTTCATTTCGTAATGTTTTCATTTCTTTCCGTCTTCATTTCATTTCGTAATGTTTTCATTTCTTTCCGTCTTCATTTCATTTCGTAATGTTTTCATTTCTTTCCGTCTTCATTTCATTTCTTAATGTTTTCATTTCTTTGTGTCTTCATTTCATTTCTTAATATTTTCATTGCTTTCCGTCTTCATTTCATTTCTTAATGTTTTCATTTCTTTCCGTCTTCATTTCATTTCTTAATGTTTTCATTTCTTTCCGTCTTCATTTAATTTCTTAATGTTTTCATTTCTTTGTGTTTTCATTTCATTTCTTAATGTTTTCATTTCTTTCCGTCTTCATTTCTTTCTTAATGTTTTCATTTCTTTCCATCTTCATTTCATTTCTTGATGTTTTCATTTCTTAATGTTTTCATTTCTTTCCGTCTTCATTTCATTTCTTAATGTTTTCATTTCAATGTGTCTTCATTTAATTTCTTAATGTTTTCATTTCTTTGTGTCTTCATTTCATTTTGTAATGTTTTCATTTCTTTCCGTCTTCATTTCATTTCGTAATGTTTTCATTTCTTTCCGCCTTCATTTCATTTCTTAATGTTTTCATGTCTTTGTGTCTTCATTTCATTTCTTAATGTTTTCATTTCTTTCCGTCTTCATTTCCTTTCTTAATGTTTTCATTTCTTTCCGTCTTCATTTCATTTCTTAATGTTTTCATTTCTTTCCGTCTTCATTTCATTTCGTAATGTTTTCATTTCTTTCCGTCTTCATTTCATTTCTTAATGTTTTCATTTCTTTCCGTCTTCATTTCATTTCGTAATGTTTTCATTTCTTTCCGTCTTCATTTCATTTCTTAATGTTTTCATTTCTTTCCGTCTTCATTTCATTTCTTAATATTTTCATTTCAATGTGTCTTCATTTCATTTCGTAATGTTTTCATTTCTTTCCGTCTTCATTTCTTTCTTAATGTTTTCATTTGTTTGTGTTTTCATTTCATTTCTTAATGTTTTCATTTCTTTCCGTCTTCATTTCATTTCTTAATGTTTTCATTTCTTTCCGTCTTCATTTCATTTCTTAATGTTTTCATTTCTTTCCGTCTTCATTTCATTTCTTAATGTTTTCATTTCTTTCCGTCTTCATTTCTTTCTTAATGTTTTCATTTCTTTCCGTCTTCATTTCATTTCTTAATGTTTTCATTTCTTTGTGTCTTCATTTTATTTCTTAATATTTTCATTTCTTTCTGTCTTCATTTCATTTCTTAATGTTTTCATTTCTTTCCGTCTTCATTTCATTTCTTAATGTTTTCATTTCTTTCCGTCTTCATTTCATGTAGTAATGTTTTCATTTTTTTCCGTCTTCATTTCTTTCTTAATGTTTTCATTTCTTTCCGACTTCATTTCTTTCTTAATGTTTTCATTTCTTTCCGTCTTCATTTCATTTCTTAATGTTTTCATTTCAATGTGTCTTCATTTAATTTCTTAATGTTTTCATTTCTTTGTGTCTTCATTTCATTTTGTAATGTTTTTATTTCTTTCCGTCTTCATTTCATTTCTTAATGTTTTCATTTCTTTCCGTCTTCATTTCATTTCTTAATGTTTTCATTTCTTTCCGTCTTCATTTCATTTCTTAATGTTTTCATTTCTTTGTGTCTTCATTTTATTTCTTAATATTTTCATTTCTTTCTGTCTTCATTTCATGTCGTAATGTTTTCATTTCTTTCCGTCTTTATTTCATTTCTTAATGTTTTCATTTCATTTCTTGATGTTTTCATTTCATTTCTTAATGTTTTCATTTCTTTGTGTCTTCATTTTATTTCTTAATATTTTCATTTCTTTCTGTCTTCATTTCATGTCGTAATGTTTTCATTTCTTTCTGTCTTCATTTCATGTCGTAATGTTATCATTTCTTTCCGTCTTCATTTCATTTCTTAATGTTTTCATTTCTTTGTGTTTTCATTTCATTTCTTAATATTTTCATTTCTTTCCGTCTTCATTTCATTTCTTAATGTTTTCATTTCTTTCCGTCTTCATTTCATTTCGTAATGTTTTCATTTCTTTCCGTCTTCATTTAATTTCTTAATGTTTTCATTTCTTTGTGTTTTCATTTCATTTCTTAATATTTTCATTTCTTTCCGTCTTCATTTCATTTCGTAATGTTTTCGTTTCTTTCCGTCTTCATTTCATTTCGTAATGTTTTCATTTCTTTCCGTCTTCATTTCATTTCTTTATGTTTTCATTTCTTTCCGTCTTCATTTCATTTTTTAATTTTTCATTTCTTTCCGTCTTCATTTCATTTCTTAATGTTTTCATTTCATTTCGTAATGTTTTCATTTCTTTGCGTCTTCATTTCATTTCTTGATGTTTTCATTTCTTTCCGTCTTCATTTCATTTCTTAATGTTTTCATTTCTTTCCGTCTTCATTTAATTTCTTAATGTTTTCATTTCATTTCTTGATGTTTTCATTTCATTTCTTAATGTTTTCATTTCTTTGTGTCTTCATTTTATTTCTTAATATTTTCATTTCTTTCTGTCTTCATTTCATGTCGTAATGTTTTCATTTCTTTCCGTCTTCATTTCATTTCGTAATGTTTTCATTTCTTTGTGTTTTCATTTCATTTCTTAATATTTTCATTTCTTTCCGTCTTCATTTCATTTCGTAATGTTTTCGTTTCTTTCCGTCTTCATTTCATTTCGTAATGTTTTCATTTCTTTCCGTCTTCATTTCTTTCTTAATGTTTTCATTTCTTTCTTAATGTTTTCATTTCTTTCCGTCTTCATTTCATTTCTTAATGTTTTCATTTCTTTCCGGTTTCATTTCATTTCTTGATGTTTTTATTTCATTTCTTAATGTTTTCATTTCTTTCCGTCTTCATTTCATTTCGTAATGTTTTCATTTCTTTCCGCCTTCATTTCATGTCGTAATGTTTTCATTTCTTTCTGTCTTCATTTCATTTCGTAATGTTTTCATTTCTTTCCGTCTTCATTTCATTTCTTAATGTTTTCATGTCTTTCCGTCTTCATTTCATTTCTTTATGTTTTCATTTCTTTCCGTCTTCATTTCATTTTTTAATTTTTCATTTCTTTCCGTCTTCATTTCATTTCTTAATGTTTTCATTTCATTTCGTAATGTTTTCATTTCTTTGCGTCTTCATTTCATTTCGTAATGTTTTCATTTCTTTCCGTCTTCATTTCATTTCGTAATGTTTTCATTTCTTTCCGTCTTCATTTCATTTCGTAATGTTTTCATTTCTTTCCGTCTTCATTTCATTTCGTAATGTTTTCATTTCTTTGCGTCTTCATTTCATTTCTTAATGTTTTCATGTCTTTGTGTCTTCATTTCATTTCTTAATGTTTTCATTTCTTTCCGTCTTCATTTCATTTCTTAATGTTTTCATTTCTTTCCGTCTTCATTTCATTTCTTAATGTTTTCATTTCTTTCCGTCTTCATTTCATGTCGTAATGTTTTCATTTCTTTCTGTCTTCATTTCATTTCGTAATGTTTTCATTTCTTTCCGTCTTCATTTAATTTCTTAATGTTTTCATTTCTTTCCGTCTTCATTTCATTTCTTAATGTTTTCATTTCATTTCGTAATGTTTTCATTTCTTTGCGTCTTCATTTCATTTCGTAATGTTTTCATTTCTTTCCGTCTTCATTTCATTTCGTAATGTTTTCATTTCTTTCCGTCTTCATTTCATTTCGTAATGTTTTCATTTCTTTCCGTCTTCATTTCATTTCGTAATGTTTTCATTTCTTTGCGTCTTCATTTCATTTCTTAATGTTTTCATGTCTTTGTGTCTTCATTTCATTTCTTAATGTTTTCATTTCTTTCCGTCTTCATTTCATTTCTTAATGTTTTCATTTCTTTCCGTCTTCATTTCATGTCGTAATATTTTCATTTCTTTCCGTCTTCATTTCTTTCTTAATGTTTTCATTTCTTTCTTAATGTTTTCATTTCTTTCCGTCTTCATTTCATTTCGTAATGTTTTCATTTCTTTACGTCTTCATTTCATTTCTTAATGTTTTCATGTCTTTCCGTCTTCATTTCATTTCTTTGCGTCTTCATTTCATTTCTTAATGTTTTCATTTCTTTCCGTCTTCATTTAATTTCTTAATGTTTTCATTTCTTTCCGTCTTCATTTCATTTCTTGATGTTTTCATTTCTTTGTGTTTTCATTTAATTTCTTAATATTTTCATTACTTTCCGTCTTCATTTCATTTCTTTATGTTTTCATTTCTTTCCGTCTTCATTTCATTTCTTTATGTTTTCATTTCTTTCCGTCTTCATTTCATTTCTTAATGTTTTCATTTCTTTGTGTTTTCATTTCATTTCTTAATGCTTTTATTTCTTTGTGTCTTCATATTTTTATTCATTTCTATCGTTATACATTTCTTCATTTCTTTCTTTTTTATTTATATTTAACCTTTCATCATTTCTTTAATGATTCTTTTCAATATTTATTTTTTTCGCTCATTCCTTCATTGTTTCGTTTCTTTATTTGTTTCATATGTTTACCTATTCATTACTTCATTCCTTTCATCTACATTTCTTTCTTTCCTCACTTTTTTCTTCATTTTTTCTTTTCTGATTTTTTTTCATTTCTATCTTTCTCCATTTCTCCATTTTTGCATCTTTTCATTTATTTAGATTTTCATTCCTTCTTTACTTCGTTTATTCTTTTCTTAACTACTTTCCTTCCTCATTTCTTTCTTTCTTCCTTTCTTTTCTTAATTTCTGTATTTCTTCATTAATTTATTTTTTATTTCTTCATTTCCTCAGTAATACTTTACTTCGTTACTTTCTTTCTCTATTTCTTAATTTAATTAATTTCATTTCTTAATGTTTTCATTTCTTTCCGTCTTCATTTCATTTCTTAATGTTTTCATTTCTTTCCGTCTTCATTTCATTTCTTAATGTTTTCATTTCTTTCCGTCTTCATTCCATTTCTTAATGTTTTCATTTCTTTGTGTCTTCATTTTATTTCTTAATGTTTTCATTTCTTTCCGTCTTCATTTCATTTCTTAATGTTTTCATTTCTTTCCGTCTTCATTTCATGTCGTAATCTTTTCATTTCTTTGTGTCTTCATTTCATTTCTTAATGTTTTCATTTCTTTCCGTCTTCATTTCATTTCTTAATGTTTTCATTTCTTTCCGTCTTCATTTCATGTCGTAATGTTTTCATTTCTTTCCGTCTTCATTTCTTTCTTAATGTTTTCATTTCTTTGTGTTTTCATTTCATTTCTTAATATTTTCATTTTTTTCCGTCTTCATTTCATTTCTTAATGTTTTCATTTCTTTCCGTCTTCATTTCATTTCTTAATGTTTTCATTTCTTTCCGTCTTCATTTCATGTCGTAATGTTTTCATTTCTTTGTGTCTTCATTTCATTTCTTAATGTTTTCATTTCTTTCCGTCTTCATTTCATTTCTTAATGTTTTCATTTCTTTCCGTCTTCATTTCATGTCGTAATGTTTTCATTTCTTTCCGTCTTCATTTCTTTCTTAATGTTTTCATTTCTTTGTGTTTTCATTTCATTTCTTAATATTTTCATTTTGTTCCGTCTTCATTTCATTTCTTAATGTTTTCATTTCTTTCCGTCTTCATTAGATTTCGTAATGTTTTCATTTCTTTCCGTCTTCATTTCTTTCTTAATGTTTTCATTTGTTTGTGTTTTCATTTCATTTCTTAATATTTTCATTTCTTTCCGTCTTCATTTCATTTCGTAATGTTTTCATTTCTTTCCGTCTTCATTTCATTTCTTAATGTTTTCATTTCTTTCCGTCTTCATTTCTTTCTTAATGTTTTCATTTCTTTCTTAATGTTTTCATTTCTTTCCGTCTTCATTTCATTTCTTAATGTTTTCATTTCTTTCCGTCTTCATTTCATTTCGTAATGTTTTCATTTCTTTCCGTCTTCATTTCATGTCGTAATGTTTTCATTTCTGTCTGTCTTCATTTCATTTCGTAATGTTTTCATTTCTTTCCGTCTTCATTTCATTTCTTAATGTTTTCATGTCTTTGTGTTTTCATTTCATTTCTTAATGTTTTCATTTCTTTCCGTCTTCATTTCATTGTTTAATTTTTCATTTCTTTCCGTCTTCATTTCATTTCTTGATGTTTTCATTTCATTTCGTAATGTTTTCATTTCTTTCCGTCTTCATTTCATTTCGTAATGATTTCATTTCTTTGCGTCTTCATTTCATTTCGTAATGTTTTCATTTCTTTCCGTCTTCATTTCATGTCGTAATGTTTTCATTTCTTTCCGTCTTCATTTCTTTCTTAATGTTTTCATTTCTTTCTTAATGTTTTCATATCTTTCCGTCTTCATTTCATTTCGTAATGTTTTCATTTCTTTCCGTCTTCATTTCTTTCTTAATGTTTTCATTTCTTTCCGTCTTCATTTCATTTCTTAATGTTTTCATTTCTTTCCGTCTTCATTTCATTTCTTAATGTTTTCATTTCTTTCCGTCTTCATTTCATTTCTTAATGTTTTCATTTCTTTCCGTCTTCATTTCATTTCTTAATGTTTTCATTTCTTTCCGTCTTCATTTCATTTCTTGATGTTTTCATTTCATTTCGTAATGTTTTCATTTCTTTCCGTCTTCATATCATTTCGTAATGTTTTCATTTCTTTCCGTCTTCATTTCATTTCTTAATGTTTTCATTTCATTTCGTAATGTTTTCATTTCTTTCCGTCTTCATATCATTTCGTAATGTTTTCATTTCTTTCCGTCTTCATTTCATTTCTTGATGTTTTCATTTCATTTCGTAATGTTTTCATTTCTTTCCGTCTTCATATCATTTCGTAATGTTTTCATTTCTTTCCGTCTTCATTTCATTTCGTAATGTTTTCATTTCTTTCCGTCTTCATTTCATTTCGTAATGTTTTCATTTCTTTCCGTCTTCATATCATTTCGTAATGTTTTCATTTCTTTCCGTCTTCATTTCATTTCTTAATGTTTTCATGTCTTTCCGTCTTCATTTCATTTCTTTCCGTCTTCATTTCATTTCTTAATGTTTTCATTTCTTTCCGTCTTCATTTAATTTCTTAATGTTTTCATTTCTTTCCGTCTTCATTTCATTTCTTGATGTTTTCATTTCTTTGTGTTTTCATTTCATTTCTTAATATTTTCATTTCTTTCCGTCTTCATTTCATTTCTTTATGTTTTCATTTCTTTCCGTCTTCATTTCATTTCTTTATGTTTTCATTTCTTTCCGTCTTCATTTCATTTCTTGATGTTTTCATTTCTTTGTGTTTTCATTTCATTTCTTAATATTTTCATTTCTTTCCGTCTTCATTTCATTTCTTTATGTTTTCATTTCTTTCCGTCTTCATTTCATTTCTTAATGTTTTCTTTTCTTTGTGTTTTTTATTTCATTTCTTAATGCTTTCATTTCTTTGTGTCTTCATATTTTTATTCATTTCTATCGTTATACATTTCTTCATTTCTTTCTTTTTTATTTATATTTAACCTTTCATCATTCTTTAATGATTCTTTTCAATATTTTTTTTTCGCTCATTCCTTCATTGTTTCGTTTCTTTATTTGTTTCATATGTTTACCTATTCATTACTTCATTCCTTTCATCTACATTTCTTTCTTTCCTCACTTTTTTCTTCATTTTTTCTTTTCTGATTTTTTTTCATTTCTATCTTTCTCCATTTCTCCATTTTTGCATCTTTTCATTTATTTAGATTTTCATTCCTTCCTTACTTCGTTTATTCTTTTCTTAACTACTTTCCTTCCTCATTTCTTTCTTTCTTCCTTTCTTTTCTTAATTTCTGTATTTCTTCATTAATTTATTTTTTATTTCTTCATTTCCTCAGTAATACTTTACTTCGTTACTTTCTTTCTCTATTTCTTAATTTATTCAGTCTTCATTTCCTTATTTATTTCGTCATTTCTTTATATATATCTTTTCGAATTTTTTATTTCTTAATTTATTCATTTCCTTCTTTTTGTCTTTCTTTTTTTCGTCATTTCTTCATTTCCTCTTTTATTATTTTCTTAATTTCCTTATTTCTTTCTTTTTCAATTTTTTCATTTCCTCATTTATTTATTTCGTCATTTCTTTATATACCTAATCCTTTCTACATGTCTTCATTTCCTTATTTCTTTCTTTCGTCATTTCTGCATCTCTTGATTTATTTAGATTTTCATTCTTTCCTTTCTTCATTTCATTTTCATATTATTTTCTTAATTTATTCATTTCCATATTCCTTTCCGCATTTTCTTATTTTTTTTCTTCATTTCTGTATTAATTAACAAATTTGTTTCACTCTCTATTAATTAATCTACTTTTTACATTCACCTTCGTTGTTTTTTGTTTTATTTGCCATTTTTAAAAATGTCTTACAACATTTCTGTCTGTCCTTTTTTCCTTTTTGTTTTTGAATCTCTTATTTTCTCAGCTTTCGTGCTGCTTTCGTGAACGAACATTGGAGACCCCTTGAAAAACCGCGGAATGCCCATCAAGCTTTCCCGAGCACAGCTGGACAAAAAAGCCAAATGGCCGACACCAACGTGATTTATATTCACTGCTCGCTTCTATCTCTCCCGTAAATATATGCACCATTTAAATGATAGCCATTTCAAAGCCAGATATTTATCGACACTGTCAATTCTTGTTACCCCTCGCCTTTCCCCCTTGAAAAACAAAAACAAACAAAAAACAAAACAAAACAAAAAACAAAGTAGTGTGTATCAATATACTTTATTTGAAAATAAAACCCCAACAAGATTTGGCAAGTAAAAAGACTCAAGTACTTTTACAAGGCAAGGAACAGTTAAACGTGAAAGAACGCTTGCAATAGAAGAACAGGCGTTCCATTTAAAGAGGTACCCCCCTCTCTGTGATCCTTATCGTAAAACAATTGACAACCTGAAATAAGGTAAAGAGGGGTTAGTCTTACCCGTTGTTTTATACGGAGCATACACAATCCTGTCAGCGACCAGAGGCACGAGTAGAACTGCTGTTCATGTGTGATCTTCCGCGTATTCTTGTTTGTCTATTTGTCACCGGGCGCATGCGTGAAATCACCGACTCCATATGGGCGGCTTCCGTTATGCAAACCAAAAGTAAGTCCAACAAACACAAAGCATTGAATATTTACAAATAAAATTCAGACAAGATTCTGAAACAATAATATTTATTTGGTTGTTATTGCGTTAAGCTGAACTCTTAACTCTTCTTATTGCAGCTGCAAAGTGTGTCTGGGATTATTTGACAGCGTTCGGATATCATATTATTCCAACGAAGTGAAAATAGGACATGCAGAAATAGAAAGTACGTTTCTGACCGTCCACTGCATCCAGGATACTGTGTATGTCTATATATAAACTTGGTCCCTGTTTGTTCACGATTTCCTATGTTTTTGGATATTGTCTATTTATGAACTTGATTTTGTCTAATTATGATCTGTCTTTGACTGTGCATCTATGACTCTGTCTAACTATGACACTGTCTATCTATGACACTGTCTATCTATAACTATCTATGACTCCGTTAATGACCCCGTATATCTATCTATCTATCTATCTATCTATCTATCTATCTATCTATCTATCTATCTATCCATCTATGACTGTATCTATCTATATCAAACTATATAGTATATATATTGGGTTTACGATAGTTTTATTTTATATGGTCAGTGGAAAGGTCAACAAAAAGGGCGGAATAATTAT